>NW_020954713.1:2687055-2860415 GCF_900497805.2 Vombatus ursinus | reverse complement strand
TCACAGTGTCCTTGGAGAGAACCTCGGTCCTCTGGAGAGCATGGGGGTCCCCCCCCTTCCGCCCTGTGCTATCCCCATTGTTCTTGTCTCCTGGACCCTAAAGCTTCTCTCTATCTTCCCTGCATCCAGTTAGTGCCCGAGGCCTCTTGATTTTGTCCACAGTCTCTCTTGGCTGTTAAATCCCTTTCATTTCTGCAGCATCTTCCTTGTCCAGGCCCATCTTATCTTAGCTGGATTTTCATTATCGCTTCCCTGTCCTTGCTGCCAGGTCAGTCTTCCTAAAGGAGACCGTGGGGGACAAAGAACACTGAAGAGGGCTGGCCGAGCCTGCCACCAGTCTGGCTCTGCTTCTGCCTTGCTGTGTGACCTGGGCAGGCCGCATGAGCCCTCTGTACTTCTCAGTCGTTTTCTATACATCTACTCTTTATATAACTCTCATATGACTCTGTATGTGCAGGTTGTCTCCCCCATTAAAGTGTGAGCCGCTTGAGGGCTCTGTAACCTACGGTGAGGTTAGCTCCCTCCGTTCAGAGGGACGTCTACCCTGAGCCTGCCGGAAGGAGAAGGAGGAGGAGGACGAGATAGTTTTGCGAGGATGGCTAGGTTCAGAAGAGGAGGAGGACAGACTGATGATGGACATTTCATCCCCAGCGTCTGCAGGAAGAAAAATGGAGAAGGACAAGAGTTTTGAGGAAGTGGAAATTTTGAATTGATGGGTTGATTACGGTTACAGGGAGTCAGTAAGAGAGGAGTAGTGAAGTTATTTTGCAAGAGAGTAGTTAGGAAATACTTCATGTATGGGTTTCTCTGGGTGTTGATTTGTAACCTGTAAAACATTAATGTTGGTTTAATTTTCTAGCGTAAATAGGAATGCCAGTTGACAACTTGTGTCACAAAATTTAGCAGCCAAATGTATCCTCCTTATTGGTTTTCAGCGTTTCTCTAATTGTATTTTTGTTCTCTTGACAGCACTAATGGAACCGTAATTAATAAAGTGAGGATCGTGAGGAAGCAGTCCTATGCTTTACAGACTGGGGACGTCATCTACGTGGTTTACAGGAAGAGCGAGCCAGAGCACAGTAAGGGGATTGGGCTTCAAGGAAGCCTCGGAGCTAGGGGGGCTGAGCCCGGGGGCGCTTGAGGGCAGCCGTGGCACTGATTGAAATCCTCGCTGCGGCAGCAGCCGGGCGTCTTTAGCGTTTTTTAAACAAGGCAGAGCTGCTGAACGGCTTTGGTAGCAGGGACCCCAGGATCGAGTCCTCTCTCTGATCTGGTGACTTTGGGCAACCTCTCTGGGCCTCAGCATCTCCATCTGTAAAACTGAAGGACCTGGAGTAGCAGACCTCTGAAGGGAGGTCAGGGAAAGGAACAAGTATTTATTAAGGGCCTACTGTATGCCAGGCACTGTGCGAAGCACTTTACAAACATGATCTCATTTTGCTTCTGAGATCCCTTCTTTGATCCTGTAGCTGTTAATGACTCTTAAAAGCTCCCTCTTCCAGACGTCTTTCCCTTTTCCAAAGTGTTCAGTCTTCACATGATTCCTTTCCTCCGTTGCTGACTGTCACTCAGTCTCTGTTTGTCCTGTTCCCATTTATCATAATTATCTCTTCATTCTTCCTCGTCCACCCTATTAGCATTTTCTGAACTAAAGAAAGAAAGACATTATTAGCACTTCATTCCTAGCAGCATGAGAGTTTCCAAAAGGCTTTTATGAGCAATTTCATGATAATGACATTGAAGCCTTCCCTATCATTCCAGCTGGAAGTAGCTTCTCCCATCAGGGGGTTTCATCACACAAAGCCCGTCCTTTTATGGACTTCATGTCTTCAGAAATGGGCATTCCATTGATCTGAGCTCATTTCATTATCCCTGCTAGAGTTTAAGTGGCTTGAGGGGAAAGGATTGAGTCCTTGTTTGTCTTTGTCTCTGACCTTTTCATAGGAGACATTTTGTGATTCTGCCTGTGATTCTCTGTGAACTTAGGAAAGGTGATTTTGACCAGCCCATTAAAGGGAAATAACGCACTTGAGGTCCGGACCCAAAAGGGAATTAAAATGACATGACTTTAATCTGGCAGACCTGTTAAGTGGCGTGCCCCAACGACCAGTCCCGTGTCAGTCACTCTCGTTGGCTCCCTGGAGAACCTGATGGTCAGATCTGTGAGTGACAAAATGTGATAACGAGAGTCGGTGACACTCTCCAAGATAAGCATGATATAAAAGTGACTCACTGGTTTGGATACATGGTCCCCCCACCCCCCGGTGAGTGCAAGCACAGGATGTTACTCGTAGGGACAACAACAACACATATTAAATGGGAAAGGACTCTCTAGGCATGAGTACAAAAGAAGATGATCTCAGGGATCCTAATGGACTGCCGGCTGAGTGTGGTTAATAGTATTGCAAATCCAATGGGAGCAGAGGCTTATTAAAGGAAATATAACTTACAAGGACCAAGAAAGAACCCTTCCAGTCTACCTCACCCAGAAGTGGTGAAGCCGAAGGAGCTTTGGGTTTAGAGTCCGAAGACCATGGTTCAGACTCTTGCTCTGTCATCAGACGACCCGAGCAGCCCATTTCTCCTCTCTTCCTGCCCCATCTTCTCCTGCCTCTGCCTGCCACAAGTCTCTCCCCACTCTGGTCCATCCTGTCCTCCATTGCTAGCATTATCCTCCTAAAGCAGCAGGTCTGATCACGTCACAGACACACACTCGGTAAACTCGTGATTCTCTCTCACTTCCAGGGTCAATCTAAAACCCTCTGTCATTCAACACCCCTGATAATCTTTGTTGCCCTGAGGGGGCCCCCCCTCCCCGCTTCTTGTCTTATTGTAAAGACCTTAGCTTAAAAAGGCCATGGGGGGCATCTCCAGTCGTCCTAATCCGTGTCTGGCCACTGGACCCAGATGGCTCCAGAGGAGAGAGTGAGGCTGGTGACTCTGCACAGCCCTGCCTCACTTTAATCCAATTCACTTGCAAGTCACGGCGTCACCCCCCTGACGTCATCAGTCCTCTTCGAGAACAAAGGACAGACGACACCCCCTCTTCCGCACATACCTTATGGTCCAGTCATCTAGCCTCCTGGCTGTTCCTCCCACAAAACACTCCATCTCTCAGCTCCAAGCATTTCCTCTGGCTGTCCCCCTCTGTCCTCCTCATCTCCATTGCCTGGTTTCCTTCAAGTCTCGGCTGAAGAAGTCTTGCTTTCACAAGAAGCCTTTCCCAGTCCTCCTTAATCTTAGTGCCTTCCTTTGGAGGTGATCTCCATTTTGTCTTCTCTGTCTCTTGTTTGTCCACGTATGCTGTCTCCCCCATTAGACTGGGAGCTCCTCAAGGGTAGGGACTGTCTTCTGCCTTTCTTTGTATCCCCAGTGCTTAGCACAGTGCCTGGCACGCAGCAGGCCCCTAATAAATGTTTATTGACTGACTAGCACTTACCCTATGCTCAGCGCTGGGGATACAAATCAAAACTCAAAAGTCAAAGAGCTTATATTCTAATTAGGGGAGAGAATGCACATAGGAGGTTTTAGCTTCAGGGTGGATGGGAGGTTTAGTGACCCATAGAGCACAAAGGCAGGGCTGTGGTTAGCTCAGGGTTCCATCGGTGTACTCTTGGGAAGGGAGTAGCCTGGTGGGCTCTGGATGAGCAGGGTTCAGAGTAGGGGGCAGTCCAGGGAGCCCCTTGGGAAACAAATTGTGATCAAGACATGGGGAAGTTTGATAACCACTGACAGAAAGAAGAAATGGGCATGAGCTAATTGTTCCATGGTGTCTTTATTGTTGAGAAACCCTCCTTTTGCCACCAAGGCCTGCTGCTGTGCAGCATTTTGAATAGACCAGTAGCCATGGGTGTTTTTAATCTTGCCACTGTCCATTTTCTCCTATTCCAGTGCCAATCATAGTAATCCTTGGCTCATTCTTTGGGAGTGATATACCCTGACATGAATTGGGATGTTTTGAGATGTTTGCTTCAAGTCTTTTGAACTTTGTCAGAGGCAGAAAGCTGGTTTGGAGTTAGTCTCTGAAAGTCTTATTTCTTGGAAATTGAAGATTTAGCAACAAACATAGCGATTTATAACAGATAGATAGATAGATAGATAGGTTTGGAAGAGGTAGAAAGCAGAGAAGAAGGGGCAGCTAGGTGGCGCAGTGGATAGAGCACCAGCCTTGAAGTCAGGAGGACTTGAGTTCAAATGTGGCCTCAGACCAAACACTTGTCACTAACTAGCTGTGTGACCCTGGGCAAGTCACTTAACCCCAATTGCCTAAGGGGGGAAAAAAAAAAGAAAGAAAGCAGAGAGGAAGATGATTGCTTTTTCCCCTCAAAAAATTGTTTTTCTAGACTTTTGCTGGTACTTTCTGATTGTTTTTTTTCTCCTTTTAGATGTTGCATATCTCTATGAATCTTTGAAAGCAAAGCCAGGCATATCCCCAGAACTCATTGGTAAGTAAAACTTGAAACAGAAGACTGGGGGAGAAGCTAGGAACCCTCGTGTCAGTACAAGTCTTTCAAATCTTTGCTTTTTCTGAAGTAGCAGCCTTTTCTGCCCGACCCCTGCACACACGCTCTTTCTGGTTCTTTGGTTGCAGAGGCTACTGGAGAAAATGTGTGCGACGTGACCAAAGATACCTCAGGGTCAGAAGGAAGCGATGATAGCCAGGTCATGCCATCCTTGCCCAATGATAAGTCTTGCTTTGAGGAACCACAGCCATCTACATCTACATCAGACCTCTTTAATACGTCCTCTACCTCTCTCCTGGAGTCTGCTGCTGCTGAGCGGGAGCGTCCTTCTAGACCTGGCGGTGAGTTCTTGGTTTAGGGGTGGGGGGGTGGATGACATTCACGAGAGTGATGCCATTGGGGTCTCCTAGCATTTCTGTTGTCATGAAGACAGAGGAAGGGTTTTTCTGATCATTTGAAGGTATTGTTAAGCATCATTCCCACCCTACAGTCTTTTAAGATGTGTGTTTGGTTTTTTCCTATGGGCAGTGGAATCCTGGAATTTAAGCTGCTTGAGATCGGGGACTCTGTCTGTATACAGGATGCCCCAGAAAAGTTTTACTAGCTTAAAATTGCACCACGACTTTTGAGGTAACCTTAATTTGTCAGAACTCTAGCTCTCAGAGTGGGCATGCTGGCAGCGGTAAGAATAGGCCCATTCTTCCCTTTAGGTGAGAGGTCAGGGAGAACTGAATCACCTGTAGCTAGCTGAAGGGGAGACAGTGCATTGTTGTGTCTCACAGATACTGCGGACAAGAATGGACTGTCTGTCTAGGGAGCCTTGCCTGGCGCTCAGCACAGCCTCTCAGGTCTGTAAGAGCCAGGCCCTGGGCCTCAACCCCACCTGCAGTGAGGGGCACGTCACTTTACACCTTGCTTACGATTTTATGCATTGCCTTTGATTTTAAGCTTCTGGAAGGCAAGGAACATATTTCTCTTGAGAGAAATGATTATTTCTGTCCTATATTAATAGCCAGTTAGTGAATTAGGACTAAGGTTTTTCCGCTTCATTTTCTCATTTAGAAATCAACCTCCATAGGCTATTCACACAGCCTTTGAAGTGCAGGGCTGAGAATGAGATGAAATATTGGGTGAGACAAACCCAACTGGAAAAGTTTAGGTAACAAAAGGTAAAGATATTTTAGTTTAGGTGAATTGGTGGATTCCAGCCCATTTTGTTTAAGTGAGACAAGTCTAGGCAAAAGTGGATTCTACCTTTTGTCTGGGTTACCCTAGATAGGGTGATATGGGTATAGGAGAAGTTCTTTAGCCAAGACTGGGTGATCAGAGTCACGTTCCCTCATTAGAATCAGCCCGCCTCTCATTACAGCATTCATTCTCTCATTACTGGCTAACCAGTCAGGGTTGATTTCCACGATCAGGCGCACCACCTTTTCAAAAGGCTTTATAAATATTGAAGGTTCCACAGGTTAGGTCTCTTTGATCAGATGAGCCCTTCTTGTTGAGTACTTGCTAGCTGTAGTTAATAACATTCATTGTAATTTACCCAGAAACTCTATCTCTTGGAAATTGTCACTTTCCACATCTTCTTCTTTTGTGTCTTCCATAGATGTTGTTGTGGTGTTGAGCATGTAGTACTTATTGGATGAATGACTCAAAGAGCCATTCTGTTAAATCCAGAATTGGTCAAAGTGAGCTTTTTGTTCTTTCTCATGTCAGTTGGCTTTTGACATTTGCTTGATCCATAATCGTAATAATAATAGTAACTTCCAAAAACATATAATGCTTCAAAGAGAGCATCACACATCTCTGTAAGATAGGAAGTGCTAATATTAGCTCCATTTAAATGGATGAAGCTGAGTTTGAACAACGTGCCCATGATTACATTGATAATTATTGTCTGAGATGGAATGGGACCCCAGGTTCTCTGATTCCAAGCCCAGATGGCTAATTTTTGGAGTTGACTTGCTTTCATCAAATGCCATCTTGCGCTAAAGTATTAAGGTAATAGTTGCTCATGTGGTACTTTGAGAGTCGAGGAACATTTTCCTCCTGATAAACCTCTGAGGTGGATAAGACAAGTTAATTGACTTGCTCAGGGTCACACAGATGGTAAAAAAGAGTGGGGAGTTTAACCCAATCTTCTAACTCAAAGTTTAGTGCCCTTAAGACACTATGCCAGGCATTTCATTGAGTTCAATTTCGCAAATCAGTTTGGTCTAGTAAAGCCAAAATTTACTGATGAGATGTGACTGTTTGAAAAATGTCCCTAGGGGCAGCTAGGTGGCACACACTTACTAGCTGTGTGACACTGGGCAAGTCACTTAACTCGAATTGCCTAAAAAAAAAAAAAGTCACTGAGTAAAACCTGAAATTCCCAGAACAAGTTGTATAGCATCTAGAGGTGATTCTCCTGCCCCCACTGCTCATTCACTCACTCTGTCTCTCATGGGCACACGTGCGTGCGCACACACACACAAACACGCACACAGCAGTCTACACTTTGAGCAAATTCACTTCAGCGAACATTTAAGCACTCACTGCAGAGGCCTGTCCTAGGTACCGGAGGAGGAAAAAAATTAATTTATCCAGTGAGTCACCATCTCTGGTCTCATAGTTCATGTTACAGTGCTTGACGTTGGCCCTTCTGTTCTTGCATTGGGCTGATTGATGAGAATTGCTAGTGCCTGTGGAAGCAGGTGATGTGATTTTGATAAAAACAGTTTTGGGGACTTTTATCTACCTCTAACCAGGTCTGTTAATGCATCAAAATCACAAAATCTGACATTTCCTCTATATTGTGTGTCATAAATGAACCTATTAAGAAATTATTTTATCTGTCTGTTCTGGCTCGCTTTGGAATTTGAATGGAAAATAGAGATTCCATGTTTCTGACTTGCTTTGAGAGGGCTTCAGCATAATGAGGTACATGGCTTTCAGCTAAGGAGCATCGTGTGTGAGTGTGTGTGTGTGTGTGTGTGTGTGTGTGTGTCCATGCATTATATTAATAACTGGTTTTCCAGTTAGTGTGTGAGCTGTGTATGTCAGCACAGTTTGTTTCCTGTCCTGGTTTGGGCCAGGTGATCCCTGAGGCCTTTTCCCAATCTCTCATCGGTGCTCCAGAAATACCTGACTGCTGGCAGGGAAGGCTCTTCAGCCAGATGAGAGCAAACAGGTGGCGTGTGGGCGCTGGGACTTGAAGTGGAGCGTTCTCTTAAAGGGGGTGGTGTAGTTCATGTCAGATGATCCCTCCTGATTTCTTTTCTTTTGCTCTTCTTCCTCTTCCTTAGAAGCCAGGTGTGTAAGCACATCACTTGAAGATCAGTATCAGTTTGTCACACGTGATGGCACCTCCACCTTCTTGTCAGCTTCTCTGGACAAAGAGGGAAAGTCAGCTTTTCTGTCCAAACCTCATGACTGGGAAGACGTGGGGCCTGCTAAGAAGAAAATGAAAGGAGGTTAGGTGATCATATTTCCTTTTTACACCATCATAAACCTATTAATCATCAACAAATACATTCAGATATGTAAACAAGAATAAAAAAGATCGCCATGAAACTAAATGTTCATTAGCGCCAGTCTGCTTAAGCAATTTTTTTTTGTTTTTCTGTTTTTTTGTTTGTTTGTTTGTTTGGGTTTTTTTGCTAGGCAGTTGGGGTTAAGTGACTTGCCCAGGGTCACACAGCTAGTAAGTATCAAGTGTCTTGAGGCTGGATTTCAACTCAGGTTCTCCTGACTCCAGGGCCGGTGCTCTATGCATTGCGCCATCTAGTTGCCCCTGCTTAAGCAATTTTTAACGTGTATATTATCTTAAACAAGATGGAAAAAAGTCATCCTGTTTCCTTCTATAGCTCTTTCTGAAATTTTTTTCTTTTGTTTCTTTTTTCTGAATTTTGTTGTTAATCTTATCATCAGTATTGTTTATAGAGTTGCATGTGTATCATATTATTTTGGTTCTGCTTTCATCATTGTTAGTCACTTAACAGAAGTTTTCCCATATTTCCTTGTATTCAATTCAGCAAGCCTTTATTAAGTACCTACTAAGGGCCAGGTACTATATTCTTCTATTTTTCATATTAGTCGTTTCTTCCGGCATAATTCCATCAATTCCTATGTTTGTCCATTCCCTAATCATTGGATACTTGAGCTGTTTCCAGTTTTTTGTTGATAGTGATAATGCTATTGGGAATATTTTTATACAGAGAAGTCTTATTGTCAATATGGTTGTTTTTTTCACCTTTAATTAAGTTTTATTTATTTTCAGGTCTGCATTCTCTTCCTCCAGCCTTCCCCCTCACAATGCTCCCCATTGAAAAAGCAAGAAAAACACAACCTATTACAAACACGTACAGTCAAGCAAAACAGATTCCCACATTGGCCATGTAGAAAACAAAACAAAATGTCTGTATCTGCACTCTGAGTTCCCCACCTCTTTGTGGAGGCAGATAGCAAGCTTCATCATGAATCCCCTGGAATTGTGGTTGTTCACTGTGCTGATCAGAATTCCTAAGTCTTTCAGAGTTATATGTCTTTACAGTATCGTTGTTATTGAAGAAATTGTTCTCCTGGTTCTGCTTATCATGCTGCTTCAGTTTATACAAATCTTACTAGGTTTCTCTGAAACTATGCCCCTCAGCACGATATCATAAAACATAACTTGTTCAGCCTTTCCTCAGTTAATAGGCATCTCCTCAATTTCCAGTTCTTTGCCACCACAAAAAGAGCTGCTGTAAATATTTTTGTATATGGGGGGCCTTTTCCTCTTTGTTTTATCTCTTTGGAGTATAGAGCTAGTATTTCTGGGTCACAGTTTGGTGCCTTTTTAGGCATAATTCCAAATTGTTTTCCATAATGACTGGACCAGTTCACAGTTCCACCAACAGTGCAACACATCGCACCCCACACACACTCCCCAGCATTTTCATTTTCTTTTTTTGTCATCTTAGCTAATATGATGGGTGTGAGATGGTACTCAAAGTTGTTTTCACATGGCTATTGATAACTTGAATTTCTTCCTCTGAAAACTGCATGTTTGTGTCCTTTGACCATTTATTATTGGAGAATAGCTCTTATAGTGAATATGACTCAGTTTCCTATATATCTTAGAAATGAAACTTTTTTCAGAGAAACTTGCTGCAAAGATTTTCCCCAGTTTCCTTCTTTTCTTCTAATTTTAGCTGAATTGGTTTTGCTTGTACACAAACTTTCTAATTTTATGTAATCAAAATTGCCAATTTGATCTTTTTTAAACTTCTCTATATCTTGCTTGTTCATGAACTCTTCCCCTCTGTCCATCCATCTGACTAGCATTTTCTTCCATGCTCCTCTGATTTGTTTATGATACTATCTTTTATGTCTAAATCAGGTACTCAAAAATTTTGAGTTTATCTTGGCATGAAGTGTGAGATACTGGCATATGCCTAGTTTCTGCCAGACTGATTTCCAGTTTTCTCGGCAATTTTTGTTAAACTGAGTTCTTGCCCCAATAGTTGGAATTTTTGAATGTATCAAGTCTGAAGCTACTGTGCTCATTTGCTTCTTTAAACTGTGTACCTAATCTGCTCCACTGATCAACTTCTCTGTGTCTTGCCCAATACCAAATTGTTTCAATAATTATAGTTTTTTAGTTTAGTTTGAGATCGGTATTGATAGACCCTTTACTTCATTATTTTTCATTGATTCTCTTGCTATTCTTGACCTTTTTGTTACTCCAGATGAATTTTGTTATTATTTTTCTAGCTCTATAAAGGAATCCTTTGGTAGTTTTACTGGTATGTCATTAAATAAGTAAATTAATTTAGGTAGTTTTGTAATTTTTATTTCACTGACTTGGCCTACCCATGAGCGATTAATATTTCTCCATTTAATTAGTAAACATTAAGTGCCTGCTATGTGCCAGGCACTGTGCTGAGTGTTGGGGATACAAATATGAAAAAAGACAGTCTCTGCCCTTAGGGAGCTTACAGTCTAAGGGGGGAAGACACCATACAAAAGGAGGGTGAAAAGCTGTGGTGGTGAGGAGAGGTATCCAGTCACTGGGGCGTGGGGACAAAGTCAGTCAGAGCAGGGCAGCCAGGTGAGAGCTGAGTGTTCTCCTTCAGTGGAGGTTTGGAGTTCACGGCTGCAGCCTCTGATCAGAGAGAGAGGGAGGAGTGACGAGAGAGAGTCCCAAAGCTGATGAGGTTGTTCACTGGATCTGGCATTATTTGTGTAGTTTTTTATGTTGTGTTCATATAGTTCCTGTGGGTGTCTTACCAGGTATACCACTGGGTTCATATTTTGTGTAACTGTTTGATTTTTTAAAGTTGCCATTGATATTTTCTGTGTCTGACATTACCGTAGTACCCCATATATCTCTCTCTCCCCATCCCACATAGCCGTCCTATATAATAAATAGTATTTTTTGGAAAGGGGGGAGAATTCAGCACAACTGATTAATATATTAAAAAAGTCCCCAAGCATGTGCCATGTGTGACCCTGTGCCCTTCCCACCTCTACACAGGGCTGGGGTGGGGGAGATCTTCTCATACCTCTTCATTTGAGTCGCACTGAATCTTTACAGTTGCATCACATTTACTTTGTTCTTTTTGGATGTGCCATTATTCTTCCCACTCAGGTTGTATTGACTGTGTGTGCAGTTTTCTTGGCTGCTCTTCCCTCTGCATCATTTCACAGTGATGTTCTGTTATGTTTCTGTGCCATGGTTTGTTTAGCCATTTCCCAATCAATGGACATCTACTTTGTTTCTAGTTCTCATGTGTCACAAAAAGTGCTATTATAAATATTTTGGAATAAGTGGGGCCCATTTTACTTATCAGTGGCTTCCAGTAATAGAGTCTCTTGTTCAAAGAGTAGAGTCATTTTACTCACTTTATTTGCGTAATTCCAATTGCTTTCCAAAATGATTGTTCCATTTTACAGTTCCACCAACAATGTATGAGTGTACCTATCTTCCCACAACCCCTCCAACATTGACTATTGTCGTTTTTTGTCATTTTTGCCAGTTTGCGGGGTTTGAAGTAAAACCTCAGAGTTGTTTTGATGTGCAGTCTTTTAGTGATTTGGAGCGTTTTTTCACGTGGCTGTGAATCTTCATGTTTCTTTTTTTTTTTAATTCTTTTTTTTTTTTTTAAAAGAACTGTTTGTTCATAGCCTTTGACCATTTATCTATTGGGGAATGGCTGTCAATTTTATTTACATTAATTAATGTAAACAATTAACGTTTCTTAATTAATATTTATATTACTATTAATTGTAGAAATAATGATTAATTAATTTTAATTAATTTATTATTAATATTTATTGTTTATGTATCTTGGGTACCAAACCATTATCAGAGAAATTTGATAAAAAGATTTTTTGGCATTCCACCCCTTCCTGTCTTATCCAAGTTGCATTAATATTATCTATGCTGAAGCTTTGCAGTTTCAAGTTCCCTCTTTTGCTATTAACACAGTATTATGTTTCTTCAGTTACTTTACTTCAGTCTTTTTTCAGAGGTGGCCCTGTTCCCACTGGCTCTCTTCTCCTCACCCCTGAATCCCCTCTTCTTATTTGTTACACCTTTCCCTTTAGGGTTTTGTTTGTTAATTCCTTTTTCTCTCCTGTTTTTATCTGGTTCTACATTTGTTCCCACTCTTTTTTTCCCTTTCAGTCAGATAGATTCCCCTTGCCTCTCCTCGCCTTTAGCTAGTGCTGTTCATTAGTTTTTAAATTTCTTTTTTTTATGTCCCTTTCCAAAAAAGATTCTCTCACTCTCTTCATTATCCGTCTTCTCTTTCTGTTTACTCTAGATGCTCATTCTCTGGTTCATGACCCTGTAACTGTCTGGTCTCTCTTTACTTCATGCAGTCATAGCTTCCCAGGTATCTATTCTAGGCTCTCTCTTCTAGATACTTTCTGTCACTGCCTTGTAGGGCTTACCCCATGGATTCCTCTTTTCCATTCTGCCTCACTCCCAGAATAGTGCCCATTGTTGTAGGGTCAGAGAGGACACTGCTCCATGGTAGGGCCATTCCCCCACCCTGTCCTTAATTATGCAGCCTACCACTAATGTAGTCCCTTTCTTGTGGACTTTTTTTTTTTACATTTGCCTAGAAATCTCCCTGTATCGGTCCTCCCCCCCATCTCCGCTCCCCCCACCCAGGCCAGGGCCCTGCCCTCAAACAGCTTACATTCTTCTCTGGACTTTTTGGGAACCTGCGTCATGAGCAGGGCCCTTGACTCCTGTCCCATTGGTCAGCAGAATTCATGCATCAACATAAGAGGCAAGGCGTGTCCTCTCACTGCCCTCTTTCTCTTCCAGATGGGGACAATAATCTGAGTCTTCAGTTGTTTGTCACAGACCAGTGTAAAAACAGCAGGGCCATTCCTGAGGAAGTGAAAGCAGCAGACATGAAACCAGACAAAATGGAAGAAACTCTCACTTGTATTATTTGTCAGGAGTTACTACACGACTGTGTGAGGTGTGCTGCCGCTGTGGTGGCGGGGTGTGAGGGGCCTGGGGCAGCTGGGACAAGAGTGAAGTCGGGGGTGTTTTCTGAGAAATTTCTAATTCTTTCTTAACTGTAATAGAGAGTGTGGGTGTGCCCTGTTACTGGTGCCCACTTCTGCCATGCTGTCTGGTTAGAGTGCCCCTTCTTCCAGTACTCTGGGAGATGGATGGCCCCAGGAGGCTCATAGGGTCAGAGCTGGGTGGACTCTTGGAGACAGGACAGTCCAGCCAACTTGTTTTATGGACTAGGGTAGAGGTGAGGAACCTGCAGCCTCAAGGCCACATGTGGCCCTCTAGGTCCTTGAGGGTGGCCCTTTGATTGAGTCATGTGGCTTCGAGACCATAAGTTCCCCACCCGTGGGGGCAGTGAAGTCACAGGGCAAAGTCCCTCCTAGGATATAGGAGATCTGGGATTGAACTTGGGTCCTTTGAGTCACAATCCAGTGTGTTTTCTCCCCTACCACACTGAAGTCAGTGCATGTGGGCAGAAGGTGCCAGCAAGCACCCTTCCAGCACGACCGGCCCACGTGATGAATGAGCTGTGTTGTCTTTATGTTCAGTCTGCAGCCCTGCATGCACACCTTCTGTGCCGCTTGCTATTCAGGTTGGATGGAACGGTCCTCTCTGTGCCCCACGTGCCGTTGTCCAGTTGAACGTATATGCAAAAACCACATCCTGAACAACCTCGTGGAGGCCTACCTTATCCAGCACCCAGGCAAGTACAAGGCTGCCCGTCCTTAGGAACCAATAAAATAAGGCAGTGGCCGGGGTCCTCAGTGCTCCGGTCTGTTTGTTTCTGCCGCCTTCTGCTCTGAGGTAGTTTTCTCTTGAACCCTAGATAAGTGCCGTAATGAAGAGGATGTGCGTAGCATGGATGCCAGGAATAAAATCACGCAGGACATGCTGCAGCCAAAAGTCCGAAGGTCCTTTTCGGATGAAGAGGGAAGTTCTGAGGACCTGTTGGAACTGTCTGATGTGGACAGTGAATCTTCAGATATCAGGTGACTTACCTGCTGGGGCATAGCAGAAGCTCAGCCTCTTGGCTGTCTCTGTGGACTTTGGGATCCTCCACAGTGCTGGCCTGCAGTCATTGGAGGTTGTGGCTTTATTTGACATACTATTATTTTTTCACAAAAAATTCTTATTCCTTTTTTGGGTTATTGACAAAATAATGGAATCAGAGTTGGAAGGAACCTTTAAGTTTAGCTCTCCAGACCAATCTCCCACCTGTAGCAGGCCCCCTTTCTTAGCAGCCGCTGGCAGCTAATCATCCTGTCTGCTAGAAACTTCCAGTGACAAAAAAACCACCACTTTCCAAGGCAGGACATAAAACTGAAGCAAACAGTGGTTAAGTGACTTGTCCCAGGGTCATGCAGCTAGTGAGTGCCTGAGGCTGGATTTGAACTCAGGTCTTCCTCCGTCCAAGCTGGTCACTCTTTCCAGTTCTTTCTTTTGTTTGGACAAAATCTGCTTCCTTGTAACTTCCACGCACTGGTCCTTTTGGTCCTACTTCCGTTCTCTTAAGCTGTAAGAAGGCTATTATTGTGCCTCACCTAAGTTTTCTGCCCCTGCTTTTTTTAACTGTTTATCACATGTGACTTCTTCAGACCCTTTGCCTCCTAATCCCTCACTTTCCATTTGTCAGCATTCCCCTTAAGATGCAATATCCAGAACTGAAAATAGTCCACCAGACATTGGCTGACCAGTATGGCATATGTGTCTGGTTTGGGACATTACGGTTTTTTGCCAGTTCAGCCTAAGATTGTATTAACTTTTTTGACAGGTCACATTACCCACCTGACTCATGTTGAGCTTATAGGAAACTAAAACCTGTTATTATTTTTCCTGTGAACTGCTATTAAATCTAAGTCACCCCCATCCTGTACTTTGCATTGATTTCAAGATTATGGGGTTTTGTTGGCGCAGTACTTGGCCTGCGGTATAGATCTCAACCCACCTTCATCTTAGGAGTGTTTGAGAGTTGCTTTGGCTAAAAAAAGCGTTACCTGGAGTCCAGCCTGGTAGTGATCCCCCCAGAATCTTGCCAGGCTGGGCCTTGTACAACAGCCATACGGTCACCATGATGGTGTGTATTTATCCTTGTTATATTTCATCTTATTAGTTTGGGTTCCATTTTCCAGTCTGTTGAGATCTTGTCCAGTTCTGATTCATTTATATAAAATACTACCTATTCCTTCCAGTTTCATATTGTCTGCATGTTTGATTAAGTGTATCATAAATAGTTTGATCTAGATCACTGATAAGAATGTGTAATAGATTAGGGTCCAGAACGCAATCAGTAGGGCTTTACTGAAGAACTCTCTCCATGTGGACATCATTCAGCTCTCTGGGTGAAATTGTTCAGCCAGCCCCAGTTTTTAAACTGTGCTGTTTATCATTGAGCCCACATTTCTCCATAGAAGATTTTGTCATGCCTTGTTGAAGTTAAGAAGCAATAGAGTTTAGCATTTCTCTGATCTGCCAGCCTAGTAACCCATTTAAAAAAAAAAGAATTAGGTCAGTTTGACTTAACTTCTTTGTGAATTTGTGCCTGTTTCTATTGTATTTAATAATCATTTTAAGAATCTTAACCCTAATTTGTTAAAGTGACTATATGTTGGAGGTGAGGCAATAGTCTCAAGAATAGTCTTCTTGAATTAGAAAACTTTGATAACTGGTCACTTTCCTGAGTTGGATGTAAGGAATCCCCATTGCCCAGTATAGTATTCTGAGGTATCCTGACCCAGATGTCTAGTGTCTAAATACCATACGTGTTGGACATCTTCTGTACTGGCCATAAACCTTATGAGCTCTATATTAATGAAATCCATATCACTTCATGCTGCCTCGCCTTGTTCTGTGGTGATACCTGTGAGTGTGTATATGCTCTGTGAATACAACTCTCGATGGGTACAATTTGCCACCCACCCACACCTTCTCACCCTGTGTAGTTCTTACCTTTGTCTTCTCATGAATCTTTCATAAAGAATCTGCCGATGTTCTAAAGAGGTCTTCCTCTAGGTCTTTTAACATTTCACACTGACCGGTTGTCTCCGTGCTGGAACTGGCCAGCTCATTTGGCTATTAACTGAAAGTTCGGTGGTTCTAGCCTGCCATCATGGATGCTCTGATTATCCTCTGCTACCAAATGTAATTAGGAAGGAAAAAATTCCATAGGAAGCTCATAATGGCGCCCTTGTGAACCTTACAATAAAATAATGGAGGCAAGACAGATAAAATCCAGTAGGCTACTCTACTTAAGTCCTAGCGTAATGCCCCATTATAGCAGAGATTCGACCCTTACTTCTTCATGCCCAACCCAGTAGAAAATAAAACTCTGGTAACTCCTACCAGTCTAGAAAGGGCTGGCATTGGGCTTGTGTGTCTCTTACGTGGGGACCAGCCCAGTTAAATTCAGGGAGGCTCATTACCAGAATGGCCACAGGGAGTGATGAATTTTTCAGCCACAGCAACTCTATCTATTAAGTTCATAGAAGGGGTTGCAATCAGCATCAGTAGAGGGAATATTACCCACACCAAAGTTACAATGGACTTTTGAGGTATTAAAGTAGATAGACCCATACCTGCAAGGAAAATAAGATACAAGAGTACAAGAAAGAAAAGTGTATTAGGATGGTGCTCAGTGACTAGGATGTTCTTGGGTATGGAGGAAAGTGGAAAATTGTGGACTGCTGGGTTGTTTTGAAGGTCATGATTGGAAGTTTACTCTTTTTTTTTTTAATTTTTTTTCATTAGATTTTGGGGGGGGGGAATGGGGGGTTAAGGGACTTGCCCAGGGTCACACAACTAATAAGTGTTATATGTCTGAGACCGGATTTGAACTCAGGTCGTCCTGATTCCAGGGCCGGTGCTCTATCCACTGTGCCACTTAGCTGCCCCCAGAAATTAACTCTTAATGCAGCCATGACAGAGTGTCATTGGAGAAGCATGAGACAGAGTGTTTGGGTAGAGACTGAACACTGAGAGGCAGCAGGAAGGAGTTTACAGCAAAATAGGCTTGCCACATTGTGACAGCTAGGACAGGAACCAAGGTCTTAGACATGGTGACAGCAAGGAGAGGGCAAATCCAGCCAAAGTTGCAGAGGAGGAAGCCGGCAGAATTTTCAAGTTCTCTCTATGTAAGGGCAAAAGAAGGGCAAGTGTAGGCTCTCTGGGGTGTCAAAGTTGTTCTAAGGTTTCTGCCATTCCAGCACTGAGTTTCAAAGTACCAAAAAGGAATTTTTTTTTTTTTAGTTACATTTTGAGTTCTGAGTTGTGTCTCTCCCTCCTAGTTCCGCACTAGAGAAGCCCAACATTTAATATAAGTGTCTTCGTGGAACCGTACACTACCTGCTTCTGTATATCAGTTCTTTCTGTGGAGGTGGTGAGCATTTTCCGACATAGGTCCTTCGTAACTGATGTGAACATTCCTGTTACTCAGAGTAGCTTAGTCTTTGCCATTACTCTTCACATAATATTGCTGTCACTGTATACAATGTTCTCTTGATTTTGCCCATTTTACTCTGCATTATGTCATGCAAGTCTTTCCATATTTTTCTAAAACCAATATGTTCCTCATTTCTTACAACACAGTCGTGTTCCATCATGGTCATAGAACACGACTTGTTCTGCCACTCCCCACGTGATAGGCCAGAAAACGAATCTTAAATTCCATTTATCCAGCTGAGGGTTCTGTTGATCACATACAAGTCAGGCTATGCAAGATCCATGAGATCCTGACTGCTTCACCATTACTCAAGGCCTCAATATTGGTTCTGTTTTGAAAATAAAAGATAAGACCAGACAACCAACCTTCCCAGAGCTTTTTAGATTGGGTTTGTATGGCCTGCGTAGGTTTGGATCTGTAGAATTCTATGCGAAGGGAGACAGCAGGACCATGGGATTATAGGTGTAGAGTTGGAAGGGCCCTCAGAATCCTCAAGTCAAAAAGCACCTACTATGTGCCAGTCAGTGTGCTAAGTGTTGGAAACCCAAAGAAAAGCAAAAGTGAGTCAGCTGTCAAGGAATTCACAGTCTAATGAGGAGACAACGTGAAAATAATTATGTAGAAACAAGATATAGACAGGGATACATTGGAGATAATCTCACTAGGAAGGCTCTAAGATTAAGAAGGATTAGGGGCAGCTAGGTGACGCAGTGGATAGAGCGCTGGCCCTGGATTCAGGAGGACCTGAGTTCAAATCCAGCCTCAGACACATAACACTTACCAGCTGTGTGACCCTGGGCAAGTCACTTAACCCCATTGCCTAGCCAAAAAAAAAAAGAATAATAAGATTAAGAAGCATTGGAAAAAGTTTCCTGCAAAAGGTGAGACTTTAGCAGAGACCTGAAGGACATCAGGAGACAACAGATGAGGAGGGAGAGAATTCCTGCCATGAGAACGAGACAGCAGTAAAAATTCTCAGAGAAGTGGGGGTAGTGCATCTGGTTTAAGGGACAGCGAGGAGGCCTTTGTCACTAGGTCATCGAGTACATCAAGGAGGAGGAGGAAGTGAGGTGTGGGAAGCCCAGCAAGGTTGGCAGGGGCTAGTTATGAAGGGCTTTGGCGGTCACACGTGATAGTACATTTGATTCTAGATGTCATAGGGAGCAGTGGCTTTTCTAGATATCATAGGGAGCAGTTTATTCAGTAAGAGAGTGACGTGTCAGACCTGCATTTTAGGAAGATCACTTTGGCAGCCAAGTGGAGGATGGACTGAAGAGAGGAGAAGCTCGAGGGAGGGAGACCAACCTGTAGGCTATTGCAGTTGTCCAGGCAGGGGCCGGTGAGGGCCTGCTTCAGGCTGGTGAGAGTGCCAGAGAAGAGAAAGATGAGATGTTACAAAGGTAGAAGTGACAGGGCTAAGCAACTGATTCGATATTGAAGGTAAAGAAGGTAATTGAAGGTAAAGAAGAGTCAGTAGTTGAGGGTGACACCTAGGTGGTGATGCTGATTGATAGGGATGATGGTGGTACCCTCAACAGTAATAGGGAAGATAGGAAGAGGGTAGGAATTGGGTAGCAGAGAGATGATGGATTCAATTGAGTTCAAGTCATCTATGGCAGGACTTCTTAAACTTTTTCCACTCGAGACCGCTTCAGCACTTCTAAGCACTGGTCTATGGGACATCCACTTCTCGGTGGATTGGTAAATTGGAGTCCAGGAGATAGGTTAGAACTGGACAGATAGATGTGAAAATCTTCAGCCTAGAGATGGTAAATCCATCCATGGGAGCTGCTGAGACCACCCAGTAAAGGAGTGCAGAGAGAGAAGAGAAGAGGGCCCAGCACAGAGCCTTGGGCAGCATGGATGGTTCCACCCATACTTAGCACATATGATGTGGATGAAGATCCAGCAAAGGAGACTGAGAATGAACAGTTAGATCTCCAGTTGATAAATGGTCAAAGGATATGAACAGGCAGTTTTCAGATGAAGAAATTAAAGCCATCTATAGTTATATGAAAAAATGCTTTAAATCACTATTGATTAGATAAATGCAAATCAAAACAACTCTGAGGTACCACATCACATCTATCAGATTGTCCAGGATGATAAAACAGGAAAATAATAAATGTTGGTGAAGATGTGGGAAAATTGGAACACTAATGCATTGTTGGTGGAGTTGTGAAATGATCCGACCATTTTGGACAGCAATTTGGAACTATGCCCAAAGGGCTATAAAAATGTGCCTACCCTTTGACCCAGCAATAGCACTTCTAGGGCTGTTTCCCAAAGAGATCATAAAAATGAGAAAAGGACCCACATGTACAAAAATATTTATAGCAGCTCTTTTTGTGGTGGCCAAGAATTGGAAATTGAGGGGATGCCCATCAATTGGGGAATGGCTGAACAAGTTGTGGCATATGAATGTAACAGAATACTATTGTGCTATAAGAAATGATGAGCAGGCAGACTTCAGAAAAACCTGGAAAGACTTGTATGGACTGATGCTGAGTGAAGTGAGCAGAACCAGGAGAACGTCGTACACAGTAACGGCCACATTGTGCGATGACTAATATTGATAAACTTAACCATTCCCAGCAATACAAGCATCTAAGACATCTCCAAAGGCCTCGTGGTGGAAAATGCTGTCCACATTCCAAAGAAAGAGCTATGGAGTTTGAATGCAGATCGAAGCATACTATTTGCTCTTTTTTTTCTTCTGTTTTGTTTCGTTTCCTCTTTCTTATGGTTCCTCCTATTGGTTCTAATTCTTCCTTACAACATGACTAATGTGAAAATTTAAAAAAAGAGAGAACCTGATAAATGTTTCTTAATAAAAATAATAATAATAAATGGCTGGCTTTAAAAAAAAGAATGAACAGTTAGGGAGGAGGAGAGGCAGGAGAGAGCAGAGGTATCTGGCTCAGCCTCATTTTAGAGATGAGGAAGCTGAGGCCCATGGAGGTGAAGGAGATTTGGCCAAGATCACAAAGGTGGAATTTGAACCCAGGTCTTCTGACTCTCAAGCCATTGCTTCTCCACCATCCCACAGGAGCCCTGCACAGATGCTCCATCCTCAGTGTAGCAGGCCAGAAAGGAGGTGAAGCATGCTCACGACAGGGATTTTTTAGGCATTTTTATCTGTCTATCCCCCCTCATCATCGGTGTCTCTGAGGAGGGAGCTCACGGTAGACTGAACGCTGTTTGTCTTTCAGCCAGCCATACGTTGTCTGTCGACAGTGCCCTGGTTACAGGAGGCAGGCCATGCAGCCTGTCCCCTGCCTGCTGCCCGAGGGTGAAGGAGGTGCTTTCGAGGCCCCTGGAGACGCCCCCTCCACGTCTGCCAGCTTTCCTGCGGGTGAGTGATGTCAGCGTAGTCCCCTGAGGCTCAGGTTGTGCTGCCACTGCTCTGGAGGCCGGAACCCCTCATTTCTGTGTATCCTGGAGAGGCGAGAAGAGGGCTGGATTTGGAGTCTGAGTCCCCGCTCCGTCATTTGTCAGCTGGGGGACCGTAGCCAAGTCGTTTTGTCCTTGTGAGCCCCGTGTTCCCCATCTGTAAAATGGGGATAATTTGACTGGCATTGACTGCCTCAGCGCTGTACAGAGAGTATTCGGAAATGGGAGCTGTTAGGGTCAGGGAGGAAAGTATTCCATAGAAGTGAATTTTCCAGAGAAATGATGGTTTTCCTTTAAAGTTCTAATAGTTTTAGTTTAACTGTTTTAATGGAAATCCTTCTAAAGTATATTTTATCCTCTTTTCCCTGCATAAAGAGGGTGTCCTAGCTCCAAATCCTATGATCTGATTCCACCAGCTCAGCTCTTGATGACCTAGCCCAACTCTGTGCCTGCTCTTTCATTTTTCTGTTTCCTCCTGGCTGTCAGCTGTCACCCTTCGCTACCATCGTGTGGTTCCCATTGTAGTGTCCCCGTCCCCCCTCCCGCTCCCTTTCAGTTTGCTGTTTCTCGTCTGCTTTGGCCTTATAAATAAACAAGCCGAGGCATCAGGAAGCTGTGTGCTGGCAGCCAGAGCCAAGACCTGCCGTGCTTTGTTTAACCGACGAGCATCCCTTTGGGTGGGATGAGAGCAATAAGGGATGACTGCCACCAGACCCGTTTTGGGCCCTTCCGGGACTCCAAAGGTTACAGATCCTTCAGATGTAGTGAGAAGGAATACCCTCTTCTCCCCTTCATTAGAGTCCTCTAAAAAGTGCAGGGTGACGGTAGCTTGTTCAGGGAAGGAGTACTGAGGTCGTAAGGATAAATGGTGCTTGGGTGAATAGTTAACAAAACACATAAAGGAGTTTCTGAATAGCTCTCTTTAATTCTGAACTAATTTCTTTCACTTTTGGTAAAGGTCTGACTTCCATCTTAACCATTGATTGCCCAGTCTCTTCTCCTGTAACATGTGTCCTTTGGAAAGCGTAAGGGTGGAGGTGGAAGGAGGCCAGAGACACAAATCAGAATTCCATTGAAGTCTCAGACATTCAGTACCTCCTATGTGGAGAGCACTGTGCTGGGCACTGGGGGAAAGAACATTAGACGGGACGTGGTTCCTTCCTGTGGAGAGCTTAGAGTCAGTCTGATGTCAGGGCATGTGACATACCAGTAACTATGTGACAAGTGTCTAACAGCGTTGTATAAAGAGAGGTGGGGTGCAGGGAGAAAAGAAGGCGCCTGCAGCCAGAGGGGTTAGAGGGCATTCCAGGCATAGGAATCAGGGTGAACAAAGGCACAATGGTAGGAAAAGCGCAGGGCATGTATTAGTAGTTATACTAGTAATAATAATACCAATAACTGGCATTTATTATAGCAATTTAAGGTTAACAGTTAACACATTATCTCATTTGATCCTCATGAGAGTCCTGTGAGGCAGCTACTACAGGTATTATTATCCCCATTTTACAGATGAGGAAACTGAGGCTCAGAGAGGTTAAATGACTTGCCCACAGTCATACAGCTAGTAAATATCAGAGGCGGGATTCGAGTCCAGGTCTCTGCTGACTCCAAGTCCAGCACTCTTTCCACTATGCCGTTCTGTACAGGGGATGGTAAGTAGTCCAGTTTGGGCAGAGCTGAGATTGTGCCTATGGGGAATCCCATGAGATAAAATGAGTATGTGGAGGGCCTGAAATGGTAGGATAGGGAGGCTAAACCTGATTCCACAGGTAACAGGGAGCTGTTGGAGTTGGGGCAGAGGAGGAACAGGTGCATCAAGAAAAGGAATCTGACAGCTGGGGAGAAGTCCAGGTCAGCATGTATATTGTGAGGCAGGTGGAAAGGAAGGCCCACATTCAGTGAGGACAGTGTGAAAAGGGGAGGTGACTGGTGCTGGTGAAACCGAGGGCCTGAGTGTCAGGAAGAGGAAGAGAGAACACCAAGGTTTCAAAAATTAAAAAAACTGAGTAAATGTGATGTTATTGATTAAAACAAAATCTGAAGAGGTGCTCTTTGGGGAGGTGGGCAGGGTGGGGTGGAGGTAATATATCCATCTTGGACATAATGAGTTTTTGAAAGTTGCTAATAGATTATCCTGGCAGAATTGTCCTGTGGGCAGATTTGAAACTTAGGAGGAAAGTCAGGGTCAGAGAGTCATCTGCAGAGATGATGTGGATGAGATGAAAGCTGAGTGTATGAACCCGCTGAGATAGAGAGAAGAAGAAGGCGGGGCCAAGGACAGAATGCTCAGAAACACTCACCTGCAGTGGTTGGGAATGTAAGCCAAAATAAGGCAGGAAGGCATCCTAGTCAGCAGGTCTGACCTCGGGAGACAGGGTGGTTTTCTTGCTCCCTGGAGTCTTTCTCTACAACATAAGTGGGGTCCCTATCTAGCTGAAAATCTAAGGACTTTTCCCACGAGGCAAAGTGCATTGTGTTGATACTGTGGCTCTGTGATAGCTCTGAGAGGCTCTTTTGCCCCATGGAAATAGACTTGTCTTTCCTTGTCTAGGTAGATGTTCCTTATACATTCTGGAATTTTGCAAGAATCAGTCAGGACATTTGCCCTTCCCCACACCTGCAGTACCTCTTTAATTCTCCATGCTCGGCAGTCACGCCTGCCTGTTCTTTCCATGCACAGGGACAGGTCATCTCATCAGGGGCACTGAGGCCTCGCTTACAGTCTCCCTACTTGTCATGGGTCTCGTCCCCCTGGTAGGCATCTCCGTTCTATTTCTAGCCCGGTCATTGTTCTCCCTGGCAAGAAAAGAGAAGCAAAATACAAGTTAGGCAGTTCTCCCTTCCCCCCTTCTTCTGCATCAGACCATTCTTTGATCTTCTTTTCCCCCAAGAAAGCTTAAAAAATACTTGGCTGTTGTAAGCTTTCCTCGCCAGCCTTAGCTCACGGAGCACTTTCTATATTCTTCCAGGATCTGTCCTCCTCTGTTATGTACCCTTGCTACCATCTCTTACAGATGCCTTTGTAAAATCTAAATCGGTTGATGGCTCCTTTTTTTCATGCATATGGACCCCTTTGGATAACTCCCCTTCTCTTCCTTATGGCACTCTTTGTCTTTACAGATCTTCAGAATTTCACTCTTTGGTTTCCCCATCCCTTCCCGGCCAACTTCCCCTTTAGAATTTCAGTCCATATTTTCTCCAAACCTTTTGAAATCTGCTTTGCAGAAATCTGGGCTGTATGTCAGACTTTGCTCAGTTTTTCTTAGCTTTTCTACGACAAATTCTCAGATAGAATAGATGTTACCTCCTTCCAAAAGTTCCCATCATTTCCATTTCAGCAACCATTTCTTCCTTCTTGTTGACAATCAGATTAAGACTGGAAGTTCTTCTCACTGGTTCCTTCACATTTTTACCAGCCCTCCTAAAGGTGTGCTCCATCCCTGGTCAGGAGCCTGCCATTCCTGTCTTTTAAGCCGTGGTCAGGTCATTTATAGCTTATCCTCAGAAACTGTCTTCTAAACCAGCTGCTCCCTTCCCAGATGTGCTTGTCTTTTACTGGCAGCAGTCATGAAGACTCGGTGTAGACACTTAAGGCCTTCCATTTCTCAGCCAAGACACACGGTCATCAGCGGAGCCTTCCGCACTCCTTCGGCAGGATGGTCCTGTGGTTGGACGAGCTGTTGGGGTTCTCTGATTTGACAGATCGCTGTCTCCGGACCCCACTGTTCTCTTCCTCCGAATCTTCCTGGGTGAATCGTCCCTGACAGCAGCACCCGTGATGAAGTGTGGCCTCTCTGGCAGAACCTGGCAGCGTGCATTCCTCAGCCTGCACGTTCAGTTTGTGTCCTCATTCCCTTTCTCCTCCTCACAGGCTTCCACCCTCCATCTCCTGATGCAGGTCAGGATCCCCCTCCCCTTCCCTCAGATACTCTTTTCTTTGTTTTCACATTGAGGCTATTCCTTTTTTGTTTTTGTTTTTCTTTCTTAATAAAAGGAACACTTTATTCTGCCTGTTAATTGGAGAGTGGAGAGGCATTCTTTGAGCCCCATTACCTTCCCTCCCAGGAGGGAGATTAGCCTGCACTTTGAGCATTTGAGCATAGGTAAAAAATAGTTTGGCCGTAGCAAAAGGACAGATAGTTATGGAGGTCACTGCATGTTCTCGGTGTTCTGTTGTCTGCAGCAATGCCCCTAAGTATATTTAAGTGTATCCCTTAAGACAGGGCTTGGTTGTATCATGTGTGCACAGATACTTGTGGAATGAGGTCAGGTTCTCTGATCCATTTGAAGGGAAAGAGTCTCTTGTACCTTGGCAGGAAGAACAATACGTGATTTGTTTTCTTAGTTTGTAACTTAATTTTTGAGCCCATTCTTTTCTTTATGTAGACCCAGGAGAATAACTCCTAATATTTAGGTGAGTCAGGTTTCTGGGCCCTCACTTAAGCGAGCATTTACTAATCAGCATGCACACGTAAGGGATGGTGGTAAGTGCTAGGAGCAGAGATGAATAGGACACAGTTGCTATTTTCGAGAAGCCTACGTTCTGTGAGGAAAGGAAGTCAGCCGTCAGTGTCTCTAATGCAGCGTGGTGTGTGCGAAGTCCACCGGGGGGGGCGGGGTAGGAGGTGTGAGGAAAGCTGTGGGGAAGGGAGAGGGCACTTCTGGCTGTGGAGGACATCAAGAAGCCCGGGTGGTCACGGGTGCCTTGGAGGAGGAGAGGGATGTCCGCAGGTGCGTGATGCGGGGCTCAGCACGCTGATGGGGGCTTCCGCGGTCTCACTTTGTGCTCACCCCTGACTCTGGTCTGTGATCTAGCCACCCAGGACTATGTGTGTCCCTCACAAGGAAGTCACGCCATATGCACTTGCTGTTTCCAGCCCATGCCAGACCGACGAGCCGAGCGGGAGCAGAACCCGCACGTCGTTGCCCCACAGCAGTGTAAGTGAGGCTGCTTGCAGCCCCGCTCCAGACAGACTGTTGCTCTAGGGGAAGGGGCTTGGAAGGATGGGCCTGAGCTTCTCCACTGCCTTTACCCAAAGTCCTATGTCCTATAAACTGCCCAGAGCCCAGTGTGCTGTGGTCGGCCCAGCCCTCGGTCATCATGCAGACGCTGTTTGGGGCCTCCGTGGGTGGGTTCACTTTCTCTGGGCTGCTGAGGCCCAGGCCTGTCACTGGCTGCAGGGCCTGCCATGGACAGTGCTGACCTCGTGGGTGTCTGATGCATTTTTCCTTTGTGTCCCGCAGGCGCCGTGTGCGCACAGCCTTTCTGCCACCTGTACTGGGGCTGTACTCGGACGGGCTGCTCGGGCTGCCTGGCACCATTCTGCGGTAATGACAGAGCTGAGGAGTCCCTCCGTTGCCCAGGAATGGGCTTTTCCTTTGTGTATTTTCTCTGTGAGCTTGAGGGTATCATCAGGCAGTCCATACACATTTATCAAGCCCCAGGCATATGTGCCAGGAACTGGGCTGAGTGCTGGGGATATGAAGAAAGGTAAAAGACAGTCCCTGCCCTCAAGGAGCTCACAGTCTAACAGGAAGACAGCATGCAAATAAGCATGTGTAAACAAGCTGCATAGGATAAATTAGAGAGAATCAACCGAGGGGAGGCATTAGAAGTGAGAGGGAGGGGAACGGCCTCCTTTAGACCCGGGGGGGGGGGGGGGGGGGGGGACCTGAAGCGGATTGAAGCCGGGAGGGGACAGTGAGGGAGAGGGTTCCATGACAGCATCATTGAGGTTCGAGGAAAGGGGACGTTTGCCTTTGTTGCCAGGTTAGACTCCCATTTTCATCTCTTTCACCTCTCATACTGTCTCTACCAGTGTCTTGCTTTGATGCCTCATTGTAATGTGGTGATGAGCCTGGATTCTTGCAGCCACATATCTGCTAAGCACAAGTGTGGGCAGATCCTTCCAAGGCAGAAACCTTCCAGAACCATCCCAGTAACAGGGGATCCATTCAGCTAGGCTCAGAGAGACCCATTGCCAGGGTTGATGAATTTTGGGGTCGCAGCAGTTCTTCAAGCTCATCTGCTGAGACCCCACTGACAAACTCAAAAATCCTCTCAGTAGTGAAATCATCCATTAGAATGACAGGTTTGTCAGAAAGCAGCACAGGTTCTGTCATTTGGGAAACCACAAAGCTCATATTAAAATGGGGTCCCACTTGTTTCTAGAATAACAGCACTAGAAGTGAACGTAAATGGGTTACAATTTTCAGACCTTCGTAGCCACAGAGGAGGGTATGGGAGAGGCCTCAGAGGGCTCACATTTTGGAGGGAAAATGTCAGGGAGGTCGGGTGGGTTTTTTTTTGTTTGTTTTTTTTTTCATTATCTACTTGGCTCTGGTTTTATCCTATGACTGTTCTGTCCACAGTGATTGGGGAATTGCTTGTCTTCTGTCGTAGGTGAGCAGTAGTTTTAAGATATTTCATAATATGTTTTCTTCCTTCTCAACAGAGATAAATCTTGGTGAAAAATGTTTAGACGGTGTACTAAACAACAACAACTATGAATCAGATATTCTAAAGGTATCGCTTTATTTTAAACATAAAAGCAGCATGATGTGAAAAGTAAAAAGTATTTAATAATCACTACCAGAGGAAAACATAGAAAGTTATTCTACCACTTTGGTCTGCCATTAGATTTCTAAATCACAGCCAGTCTGAAAATGACTTTGCTAAATTTCCAGCAGTTAGTATTTACTAATGAGTAAATAAAATCAGTAGCCAGACTTAATTTTGCAGCCTTTGATCTTAAGTAAGAACTGTGATACATTAGAATGTGAAGGTAGTTTCCCAGAAGGCCAATTCAAAGCTCTTATTCCTGGCTGAAATGTTGAATTTTAATGTGACAATCTTAACTCCTAAAGATTCATCATTATATTCTGTAGGGGTCAAAAGCATACTTATCCTGCCAGACTCCTGTTAAAGGCAAAGAGCTTTCAATCACAATTCAATAATATGACATCTGGTTTTCCAAAGGAAACATGTGACTTGAAATGTTAATGGGGAGATGATTGCTTTCTAATAAAGGCTGTGTTCGCTTTAAACACAGCTTGTACCAGAGATCTCTGTTGCTGTTTACAATGTAAATTATAAGGAGGATGTCATTGAGGCAGCGGCATAGGGATTGACTGTGCCCATTTTACAAATAAGACAGCCTGAGAAAAGTACAGTGAGTTGGCCAGGGTCACGTAGCCCTTGAGTGTCTGAGGCAGGATTCACGCCTAGGACTTCCTGACCAGATCCAGCACTAATCACAGTGGGCTAATGTTGACAACTACTTGGCACCTTTTTAACACGAATGGTTCATTTGACTAAATAAGAATACACAGTCTTCATTTGGGGCTCAGAAGGGCCAGCAAGTCCCCGAGCTTTCTAAACATCAGCTTTGGCTCTGGCTGCAGGTGGGAACCCAGGAGACGGGAGCCCAACCCAGGCTGCAGAAAAGGAGGTCCACGCGCTTGTTACCGTCCCCCCATAACTTGTGAACTTGAGCTTTAGCCAGCAAAGCTGCTGTCCTTAGCAGTAGCAGTCTTGGCCCTTGGTCAGTTAGACTGGTGCATTCCCATCATGGCTGTGACCTTGATGGGCATATTAGAGCTTTGTTTTGGAGCCATCCAGCTCAGCTCATTTTGGCTCGCTCTTTCTTTTTCTTCCCTCGCTCTCCCTCTCTTTCTGTCTCTCCCTCCAACCTTCTTTCTCTTTTTCTTTCTTTGTCTGTGTGCTATGTAACTGGCTTTTCCCATCTCCCCACAGAATTACCTAGCATCCCGGAACTTGACGTGGAAGAATGTGTTAAATGAAAGTCTGCTGGCTCTTCAGAGGGGACTGTTTCTCTTGTCAGGTGAGCTTCCTGTTCTTGTACCATCCCAGACATTTGATTTCCCTCGTTAGCAAGGATGGTGAGTATTCAGGGAATCCCCTGACTTTTGCACTTGTCTCCATGTAAGAGGCAATGGTAGCGTTTTGTCACATGTGCTGCCTATCAGGAATGTCTGGGCCAGCTTCCCATGCTTGGTAAATTTTCAAAAATATCACCTTTACAGACCAGAATGAGCTTTTAGTGGGTAAGACTATATCCAGGAATATTTAAAAATACTAAGTAAATTATTTTTCCAGCCCATGTAGCCTGTGTCAGGAACCTTTCTCACTGGCAGGGAAACACCTTGGGATATGAGGATGCAGAACAGGGTTACGGAGAGAGACAGTGAGGAGGGCTGAAGAGTTTCGTCCCAGGACATGCTGCTCTTGGGGAAAAGAGGCTGCTTGAGAGGATGGGGGAGTCAGGTTGGCTCTGGGAAGGATCAGGCCATTAAGGACTGCATGCAAACAGAGTGTACCAGAATGTTCTGCAGGGTCCCCAGACCTGGCCATCGAGGCTAGCCATAAGTGTCGGCAGCAAGGGTCAGCTACATCCACCATCACCCCCATCAACCAACATGCAGTTATAGAGTGCTTGGACTCAAGAAGATCTGAATTCAAATCCAGCCTCGGCCTGTGTGACCCTGGGCAAGTCACTTAACTTCCATCTGCCTCAGTTCCCTCATCTGTAGAATGGGGTTTAATAGCCCCTTCCTCCCAGGGTTGTGGTGAGAATCAAATGAGATAATAATTGTAAAGCACAGCCCTGTATTAGAGTTAGCTGTCATCATTACTATGATGCGCCAGCCATCGTGCTTGGCCAAACAGTCTGCCCTGAAGAAGCATCTGTTGTGTAGGAAGAGACTGCACAGGAGACAGATGTACACACTGGGGTGTGCGCACAAGACGTGCAAGCCCAGGAACTGGGAGAGAGTGCCGCCGGCCGGGGACCCAGGGGCTGCTGACGGAGGCAGGGTCCTGGTCAGAGCTGCATGCCAAACAGGAGTCTGTGTTGGCTCTTAGAGCCAGTGGGGACGGCCGAGGTCACTGAGGAGCAGCTCTGCTTGGGGTTTGGAGAAGGGAGAGGCCAGAGGCAGGGAGCTCAATGAGGAGGTCACTGTGAGGGGTGATGGGGCCATGGAGTGGAGAGCAGGATGTGGGCAAAAAAGGGGGCAGGGCTATAAGAAATGATGCACAGGCTGACCTTAGAAAAACCTGGAAAGACTTGTATGATCTGATGCTGAGTGAAGTGAGCAGAACCAGGAGAACGTCGTACACAGTAACGGCCATGTTGTGCAATGACTAATACGATAAACTTGACCCTTCCCAGCAATACAAGCATCTAAAACATCTCCAAAGACCTCATGATGGAAGATGCTGTCGACATCCAAAGAAAGAACTATGGAGTTTGAATGCAGATCGAAGCATACTATTTGCGCTTTTTTTTTCTTCTGTTGAGTTTTGTTTTCTCTTTCTGGTGGTTCCTCCTATTGGTTCTAATTCTTACTTACAACATCACTAATGTGAAAATATGTTTAATAGGAATGTAAATGTATAGCCTATATCAGATTGTGGGCCATCTTGGGGAAGGTGGTGGGGAGGAAGGGGGAGAAAAATTTTAAACTCAAAAGCATATGGAAGTGATTGTGGGTAAATCAAAATAAATTAATTTAAAAAAAAAAAAGGGTGCCGGGGACACTGAGAGTCTGAGACCTGTGCAGTGTCACAGCCAGCACGTGGCAGAGGCAAAATGTTTCCCCCTAGCTTTCTGTCCATGTGCCAGGCTGCTTCTCAAATCTTGTGTATTCAAAATCAGCTCTAATAACTTGTACAAGGAATTTCTGGGTGGAAGGGCCACCCCTAGGAGGAGTGGGCTAGGACTCTTCTGGGTGACAGCATCTCACCCTGGAGGAGGGCATGGATTCCAACACTCAGCCCTCCACACTAGTTCTTCTCCCGTTCTTTATCACTCTCTAAACCCACTCCTTGCTATTATCATGACCTCCAACCAACTGATCCATGTTTCTTCTCCCAGGCCATTGTTCAACTCTGTCATCCCTTGCCTTCCTACCCCAACTGGCACCCCATGCCAGGCCCTCCCAGTTGCTCTGATGCTCTTTTCTTTGCTATCTGCCCTCGTTTCTCACGGCATCTGTCCTAAACACTCCTTTGCTCTCCAGTCCTCCAGCCCAAGGCTCGCCTCCCTGCAGGTGATTTAGTTGACTCTCTCACTAAGGAGACCAAGAAGATTCCTTGAGCTGATCTTGTGCAGTCCACCTCCTCATTCCTTAAAACTTGTCAGCAAGCAGCATCACCTCCCTCCATCCATACGCCTCACCAGAATGAACCCATTACCTGCATCCTTGACCCCATCTTCCTTGCTGCCTCCTCCAGCACCTGGCTGCAGCCTCTCCTTCCCATCTCCCTACAGGCATGCTCAGGCCTCCTATCTTCCTCCTCTCCACTGCTTAACTTTTACAGACTGTCATCTCTTCCCTCTCTGTCTCTGTAGTCACCCTCCCATTCTCTTCTCGGCTCCTTGTGTTGGTTTCTGCCTTTACTAAGTCCACTGAGACAGGTGGCACAGTGGATAGAGCGCTGGGCCTGAGTCAGGAAGATGCGAGTTCAGATCTGGCTTCAAATGCTTACTAGCTTTGTGACCCTGCACAAGTCATTTGCCCTTTACCTTAGTTTCCTCATATGTAAAATAGGGATAATAATAGCACCTACTCTCCCAGAATTGTTGTGAAGATCAAATGAGATCATCGTAAAGTATTTAGCACGGTGCCTGGCACATAGTAAGCACTATACAAATGTTAGCTGTCATTGTTATTATCATCACTAAAAACTATTATTTTATTCAAAGAATAAAAACTAGCATTTACATAAGAGCTTTAAAGTTTGCCAAGAATTTACAAATATAATCTCATTTGATCCTTACAAGAACCCTGGAGGGGGAAGTGCTATTATTATTCCCATTTTAGAGATGAAGAAATAGGCCAGGCGGAGGCAAAGTGACTTGCTAGGGGCCCACAGCTACTAAGTGCCTGAGGCTGGATTTGAACTTGGGTCTCCTGACTTCCTCCAGTGTGATGCCTGGCTGCATATTCTTGAGGCACAAGCCACCTTATAGTGAGTCACTGACATTATTTTCCTATTGAGTAAATACTATTTGTGATTTGTCAGTTAGCAAGACAGTTGGTGCTTTCTGAAACATCACATTACATGAGGATTGTGTCATGTTGTTTATAGGGATTTCTTTTCTAGATTACAGAATTACTGGAAACACTGTGCTGTGTTATTGCTGTGGCCTACGCAACTTTCGAGAGCTGACATACCAGTACAGACAAAATATCCCTGCTTCAGAATTACCAGGTGAGGAGGATTGCCTCCATGCAATAAAATGGGCTTATTTGTGTTTTTAAGGGCTGCTCATCAGACTTACATGAATTGATGCAAAATGAAATGAGCAAAACCAGGAGTAGTACACTGTATACAGTAACAGCAATATTGTGTGATGGTTAACTATAAATGACTTAGCTATTCTCAGCAATACAAGGATCCAAGACAGTTCCGAAGGATTTGTGATGAAAAATGCTCCCCATCTTCAGAGAAAGAATTAATGATTCTCAATGCACATCAAAGCATACTTTTTCTTTATTTTTCTTGGGTTTTTTTCTGGTCTTTCACAGCATGATTTACATGGAAATGTTTGGTGTGACTGCATATGTATAACCAATATCAAACTGCTTACCTTCTCTCAAGGTTGGGGGGGGCGGAGAAAATTTGGAAGTCGGAATTTAAAAAAAAAAGTTAAAATTGTTTTTACATGTAATTGGGGGAATAAAATAAAATATTAAATTTTTTTTTAAAAGAGCTACTCAGCTACAGTTCCTACTTTCTGGGCTATAATGAGGCCAGAACCAAGTCAGTTTTTAAGGAAAGGCTTGCCACTCTGGGGATGGAAAGAGTGGTGAAGAATTGCCCTCCTGCTTTAGTGGCAGCTCCATCTAAGAAGCATGTAAAAGACTTCCGCTGTGTCAATATCAGTAAAATGGTGTTTTTCCATAAAGGCATCCTGTTGGGAATGAGACGGTTTCATTTCTTTTATTGATGCTTGGTGAAATGTTTTGACAACCATTTGATGAAATTCCCTTGGAAGCCAGGACCCAAGTTGTTAATAATGCTAATGTTCTCCAGGAATTCCCACTCTGCTTTGTTTACAACTGCCATTAAACAGAATCTTTGGCCTCTCTTTCAGGGACTGTAACATCTCGTCCTGATTGCTACTGGGGGCGCAACTGCCGGACTCAGGTTAAAGCACACCACGCCATGTGAGTGACAGAGTCCATGGAATATTGGGGGGGGGTATATTTATTCTAAGAGCACAGACTGCTGATGGTCAGAGACAGGTAAGGATTTGTTTTCTAAAATAGAAGATTTGGGACCAAATCTGTGGGAGGTACCATTTATTAAATAGAAAAACTGGGATAAAGAAAAATTTTAGTAAAAATGAGTAAAGAACAGTAGAAAAGGTACATCATCCCCCGCCCCCCTGTCTAGAATTTCACTTACCTTTCCACATAGTTTCGGAAGAGGAAATATTTTTGGCAACAAATTTTCATATGTGACCATCTAATATTAAGGAAATTGCTTCCAGTTTGAAAGCAGCAGTCTGGGCTGCTTCCAGAAGTTCATTGTGATTGACTGCCTGCTTCAGCTCTTTGTCCTGTTTAAGTTTTACAGTGGACCTGAGCTCTCTTCAGCTTTGGCACCAAGCGCAGGGTCGAAAGAATAGGAACTTGCAGAAATGGATGACTGCCTTGGACTTTCAGCCTGAAACCAGCTGGAAATGGCTTAGACCCATGTAAGACTGTGACCCACAGTCTAAGAAGCACCGAAGGAGTTGTGAGTGGGAAAAGTTTGAGAAGCCCTAGCTTAGAGGATCTTCTCTTTTCTCAGCACTAAGTGGAAAGGGCAGGAATTAACTCAGATCTCTGAAACTGCAGTAATGGTCAATGGAACAAATATCATTTGCTTCTCAGATTTTATAAATGTTTATCTATAGCAAACTTTTGAGGAACCACATCTGTTTTATATCTGGGGATATCTCTGTGGTGGTCAGGCTTTAAGACTGGGAGTAGAGATGGGCAGCAGCTCTAGGTTGTCTAGAGATGTCAGACCCATTTAGCCCGGCCAGTCTAAGAATCCCTTCTACCACATTCCAGCCAAGTGCCTGTCCAGACTTTGCTTGATGCTCTTTAGGGAGTATGGCTCAGGGGCATACTGAACAGAGAACAGAGAACTGTCTTAAGGCCCAGTCCCTCTCACTGCACCCACCCCATCTGTATCATTACTGTCCTTTGTGTCTTCCTGAAAGCCCAGGACAGAATTAGTTTGTCTTAATTCTTTAAGGGGTAGAAGTCGGATGAGTGATTGCTAGAGAAGTCAGGCTTAGTTACTGCCTATCTCTGTCCACAGACACCAGTAGAAGGCTTCCGGAAACTTGAACCTTCAGGTCCTCGGCTCTAGAAATCATGGGAAGAGGGTACAGACAGAGCTTACCAGCCAGCTGTAGTTTTGTGACATCTGTGGGCTTTCAGAGTTCATCTGTTTCAATGGGTGGTATCTTTTTGTGTAACTTAAAAATGTTTCTTTTTGCAGGAAATTCAATCATATTTGCGAACAAACACGCTTCAAGAACTAAGCCCTGCAGTACTGAAAGTCTTGGATATTTGTATGTAAAAACAAAAACAAAAAAAAATTTTAAAACCTCAAAAACGGAATATAAATGTTTTCAGGGCATTTTTTAAGTTCCCTCCTGGAGGGGAGTTAGATATCTCTGCATCAGGTACTGGTGTGATTTTTTTTTTATTTTTGTAGAGCTTTACACTTGAGTAAGACCTTTTTTAAGTAACCTGAGGAGCACTTCGTGGTGCCCATCAGGCATGCCGTTCCTGCAGCCTCGGCAGCAGCGACAGCAGACTGGAGGATACGCTCAGGGCGGGCAGGAATGGCACCCACGGTCATGAGATGTCCTGAGGCCGAGTGTTTGTTGTGCATCAGGTTGGGTGAAAGCCATTATTGTCAAAGGAAAGAATTTGCCACCAACCTCCCCATCTGTCAAGATGAGAGCCTCATTTTGTTTTTTCTACCCTCACCAAAATGGTTGTCAGATCAGGAATCCCTTTTTACCAAGAACTTCATATGGCAAAAAAGACAAAAAATTATCGAATACACTGTTTTCTTGTTGCTTAAGAAAAAGAAGCAAATGTTTACAGCCCATAGGGCATGCCTAGTGCTTTGCTGTAGAAAAAAGTTTGACTCATATACATGTGTGCGCGTGAGCACGTGTGTTTTAGGTTAGTCAGTCTGGTGCTTTCATTCCTTGTTAGAATTAAATCTCACAAGCGGCACAAATAATATAATGTATCATTTATAAGCCAATTAGAAGTTGGGAGGCTATCCTGCGTATAGGAGATGCTCTGTGTGCGTCTGTAGGCCTTCGCAATCACATGGGAGACCAAACAGTGTCACTGGCACAGATTCCCTCGTTATTGTGCTGTGATTCTGGTACTGCCCCTTTGGGTTGCCCCCTGGGGGAGGGACCACTTGGCAGAACATAGCTGCTTTATTAGGAGAAACAAATGTTTGCCACAAGAGAGAGGGCCTTCCGCATTGCTTAGGTTTGTTTGACAGCCAAAAACAAGAATCCTAGTATTTTCAGAAATATTTCTTTTTGGGGCAGCTAGGTGGTACAATGGATAGAGCACCAGGCCTAAAGTCAGGAGGACCTGAGTTCAAATCCAGCCTCAGACCAAACACTTGACACTTACTAGCTATGTGACCCTGGGCAAGTCACTTAACTCCAATTGCCTTTTTAAAAAAAAAAAAGAAAAGAAAAGAAAGAAGTATTTCTTTTCATTAGGCACTGGAGATGGACATTGACTTCAACAAATAGCTATTAAGTGGTGCCTATCTATTATGCCAGGCATCAGGACCTCTCCTGGGAGCACAAAGACAAAAACTGGAAACATCTCCTGCTGTTGAGGAGCTCCAGGTGGCACCTCAACATAGCTCCCTGGAGAGAAAGACAGGTGAGAAGGGAATTGATTCCAGACCCTTCCTCAGCAATCCTAGATCGCAGAATTTCACTCCAGCAGCTGGGTAGCCTGAAAGTTACCTCTATAGCTCCAGCATTTTAATTATGCTTCATGTTTTTAGCCAAATTGCTACGTTAGTGAAAAGGGACACAGGACACACTACTCCAAGTCAGAGCTTAGAGAATGAAGGGCAGAGACAAATAGGGTTCATGTGCTATCCTGCTGCTTTTTAGCATCCTGAATGGGGTACTTCCTTATTCCACTTGAAGCACTGACTGCAGAGTACAATCCCAGCTACAGAGGTCTAATTCTTCATACCGGACTGTGTCCAAGTCATTTCTCCCTACTCAGAAATCCCAGACAGCATCTTATGTGTAAGTGCACCGATTGACAGCTTCCTCCATACCGGTAGACAGCAATCTTACAGCAGCCTTCATTTCCTACGTGCCCTGGTATCTTCTCCTGCATTAGAATTAAAATTTTATCTGGAATAATACTTGAACTATTGTTTTATGTAAAGCACATTTGTTTTCACTCCTTTGTTTTATGTAACCAGCTCCTGTTTTATCAGTAATCATTTGCCTGAAAACGTGCAAGTTACTGTCTCTTCTCAGGAATATCATTTCCAGTTGTCTTTTTGGTGTAGCCTGTGTTGACAGAGGTAAATCCTTTGTTACAGTGCAGAAATGTGCTTATTGTTTCCTACTGTCTGCCTTTTATGCCAGTGTTTTTTCAAAGGAACTTGTTGCTGTGCTGGGAATTTGGGTGACCAGTTTGCTGATGCTTCCACCACTGATGAAGAATGAACACTGGCATCCCACCTGAAGCCACATTTGTTTGTGCTCCTTTTTGTGTGGGGCTTTCCTAGAAGTTGATCTTGGGTACTGGGTCACCATCAACACACCACCTGGTTCTCAGAGCTTCCTTAGGTCACACTCTCCTCACTTCCTCTTCCTTAGGAAATTAAATTTGCTTTTCTCGGCATAAGGTTGAAGTGAGTACGATGGGACAAAAGCTTTCCCAGTTGTGTTGGATCTGGAAATACCGAGACAAAGGAGAATGCGGAACCTGAGTTGTGATGATTTTTCTCTTAAGTGACTAAGAATCCAGGGTGGGTGGCACATATTCTTGACAGGACTCCTTTCTACCAGACTGTGCAACAGTAGTCACTAAATGTGACTGTTTCAGTACAGCAGAAATACAACCTGTTCTCGTCTGTCAGGGACAGTCAACTCTAGAACGGGACTGGAAGCCAGGGACCCTGGGCTGAGGCAAGCGTGCCCCGTAGCGGTCCAGGTCTGGCTGTGGATCTGAGATGTGAAGGCTTTGCTCTGTGAAGATGATGGTCTAGTTCTTCCAGCGCATTTGTGATGTCCTTCAGACTGCCACCCCTCCTTCCATAGAGGGGAAGAAAACCAACCTACCTTAAATATCGTGGTCTGTGTCTTTGTTTCCTGGGGGTTTTTTTTCCCTTGAACTGGTGGCTGAACGTGATGGTACAGGTTTTGTTGGCATTTGAGACTTTGACCTCAGCCTTATTCTGCAGGTCTTGCCAAACGCCTGCTGAGCTCTCTCAACTACTTATTTGTCACTTGGGAAGCAAATATCTTACTAGACATTTACCAAGAGGATTTTGATCTGGAAAAGGACTTTAGAGATCAGGTAGTGAAACCCCCTCATTTTATAGGTGAGGAGACAAAAATTCAGAGAGGGAAAGCTAGGGTCACCTAGGTAACACAGTCAGGGGTCAAACTCAAGTCCATGGGGAGCCAAAGCCATTGAGCTCTTGTGCAGGAGAGACACGTGCTTTAGAACTGTCTTGGCAGCTTTGTGAAGGATGGATCACAGGGGGGAGAATGGTGTAGGGAAGCCAAGTAGGTGGTTTTCACAACAGTCAGGAGATGACAAAGGCCTCAAATAGTGGTGGTTGTGGGTGTAGATAGAATCATTAAACCTGGTGACTGATTGGATAGGCGGATGAGGTGGACGAGTCGCAAACAGCTGGGATGATGCTCCTGCCCTCAGCAGAAATGGGGAGATTTGGGAGGGAGGAAGGTAATGGCTTTCTGAAACTGTTGTTCTTTCTCTTCCCCACAATGAAATGACTTCTTCCAGGAAGACTGCTGGAATGGTGTCTCCTTAGCTGCATCACTTTCTCTGGAATTGACTTCAATAAATAGTTATTAAGTGGTACCTACTATTGTGCCAGGCAGTGGGCCCCATCCTGGCAGCACAAAGTCAAAAGTCAGAAACTCCATCTGCTGTTGAGGAGCTACAGTTGGCACCTGAACCTAAGTTCTCTCCCTGGAGAGAAAGACAGGTGAGAAGAACATCTGTTCCTCCAGGCACTTCCTCAACAAGCCACCGTCTAGAGATGCCACCATTACACTCAAGATTCAGTCAGGATTTAGCATTGTCCATCATCTAGTCCAGGGCTGCTTAAACTTTTCCCACTATTGGCCCCTTTAAGCTTTTCAGCAGTGGCCTAAGGGCATGCAATGTGCCCAGACTTTGTGTTCAGAACCAAGGCTGCAGTGAACTTTCAGGCAAATGCCAGAAACACCTCAGATTCGTCAGGTGTTTGATTTTTAATTAAATTTTGGTCACTGCACGTTCAGAAACCTTTTACTGTTGCCAAATTTTTCACAAGCCCATGTGGGGGGTCAAAACCCACAGTTTAAGAAGCTCTGGTCTAGACCACCCCGTTTATTTTACAAGTGAGGAAACTGTCCCAAAGAAGGGGAGTAATTGATTTATTTGATGATTTTAAGGTTTGCAAAGCACTTTCCTCACAACACCCTTGTGAGGTAGGGTATTATCTCCATTTTGCGAGTGAAGAAACCGACACTCTTAGATTTAAGGACCAGGTGGCATCTACTTATTGATTCCCTCTCAGGTTCCAGTTTTCTCAGACATCAATTCCGTCTCCCCCTCTGAATCTCCACTTTAGCCTAGGCTTCAGAGTCATATTTTCTCTTTCCCTCTGCTTTGAAAGGAACTCAATTTAACAGGCCTTGATTAAACATTTTGTGCCAGGCTCTGGGGATATCAAATGAAGAAAATGGTGCCTTCCCTGAGGACCTTTAACATGTCCACAATAAAAACATAACCTTCCTCTCTTCCAAATCTCCCTATTTTTTTTTTAAGCTTTTCGGCAATTGGGGTTAAGTGACTTGCCAGGGTCACGCAGCTAGTACATGACAAGTGTTTGGTCTGAGGCTGGCTTTGAACTCAGGTCCTCCTGACTTCAGGGCCGGTGCTTTATCCACTGCGCCACCTAGCTGCCCCCTAAATCTCCCCATTTCTGCTGAGGGCAGGAGCATCATCCCAGCTGTTTGCGACTCTTCCACCTCATCCGCCTATCCAATCAGTCACCAGGTTTAATGATTCTATCTACACCCACAACCACCACTATTTGAGGCCTTTGTCACCTCCTGACTGTTGTGAAAACCTCCTAATTGTCTTCCCTACACCATTCTCTCCCCTACAGTCCATCCTTCACAAAGCTGCCAAGATAGTACTAAAGCATGTGTCTCTCCTGTACAAGAGTTCAATTGCTTCCTATTGCCTCTAAGATAAACTACAGTTTTTTAGTGTGGTGCCTCAAACATTTCCTATTAACTCCCCTTCATTCACTCTCAGTTCCAGCCCAACTAGGCTACTGTTCCACCAAACTCAGCAGTCCATCTACCTGTGTGTTCGAATGCCTGGAATACCCTCCTCACCCTACCTCCCTTGAAGGTTCAACTCAACTGTTTTGTTCTTTTTTTCCTATGGGAAACCTTCTTGATTCTCTTGGTTGTTGGGATTATAAACTCCTGAATTATCTCGATTATCTATTACTGACTTCTCTACGTGTGTATTCCTCAAGCCACATTTCCTGTTTTTCTCTGTCCACAGCCTCTTGCACATGGTAAGCACTTAATGCTTACTGAATTTAACAGAAGCTTAAATTGTCCTCTTCCAGGGTCAACATCTCCTAATTCCCCGATTACACTTTTCTCCCTGGTTTCCCTTTCCCAATGGGACCTGTATCCCAAATTAATCCTGCCTCACGCCCAGGATATGTGGCAGCCCTGTTTGCTTGTTCCTGGAATGTTTCCTTCTCTCAGAATCTTCCTCTAGAACCTAACACTTGATAGCATAACTCTTGAATCAGGAACATTATGACTAAAAAGTTCACGTCGGACTCTCCAGACAGGAGTGACCAGCTGGAGCCAAGTTTAAGATAGGGCCAGGTTATCCATCTGTAATCTACACCACGAGCAGGGCCTGCAGTCATCTGCCATGGGGCTGGCAAGGGAGAGGGTCTGCTTCCACCACGGCTACCTGGGAATTGGAATTTAAGAGAACCTGAATGCTGCAGAGGTCCTAGATCTCTGGATAAGGTGAAGTCTTCAGCAGCAAGCAGGAGCTGCCAAAGGTACCTCGGCAGACAGTGATAAGGGTATGGCTTTAGAGTAGTGGGGAAGCTTTCAGAAAAGTGCATTAAAAGGTGTCTGTGGATACTTGGCTGTGAACTTTTTAATCCTAACATACCTGATAAATATTCTTATTTCAGCCTCCTAATAACCTTATGAGGCAGAGACTACAAGAATAACTCCATTTCACAGTTGAAAAATGAGGCCAAGAGAAGTGAAATCTCATGGACAGCAATCAGTAGATGTACCCAATGAGTGTGCTTTCTATTTACAAAGCAATCCAATAAATGCTGGGGATACAGAAACAAAGCAAACAGCCCTGTCTTCCAGTAGCTTAAATTCCACCGGAGGAAAACATAGGGTTGGGCCTGGAGTCAGGAACATCCCAGTTCAAATTTGACCTCAGACATTTCCTAACTGCATGACCCTGGGCAAGCCACTTCACCTGTTTGCCCCAGTTTCATCATCTGTAAAATGGGAATAATAGTAGCACTTCCCTTCCAGGATTGTTGTGAGATGAGATATTTATAAAGAACTTAGCACAGGGCCTGGCACATAGTAGCTACGTAAATGTTTAATTATCTTGTTTATTCAGTCACGTCTTGACTCCTCGTGACCCCAACTGGGGTTTTCTTGGCAAAGATACTAAAGTGGTTTGCCATTTCCTTCTCCAGCTCATTTTACAGATGAGGAAACTGAGGCAAACTGGGTTAAGTGAATTGCCCAGGGTCACACAGTAGGCCTCTTAGGCCAAATTTGAACTCAGGTCTTTCTGACTCCAGGCTAGGTGGCCCAGCTAATGCAAATGTTGGCTGCTATTACATACTCAAATGGATAATTCCTTCAATGCCAATCAAAACACCAACCCTTCTGGTTTTGTAGAAGGGGGCTCCAGGTAACACAGGACTATGGGGCAGGTCTTGACAATCTGTGTTTACTTTCCACTGTATCATGTCTTCCCCAAGTGCATCACAAGGGATCCACTCACTATGCTGGAAGTTTTTTATTTTTCCGATATCACATTCTGGAAAGCACTTGTTATCCTCTGCTCTTGCCATGCAAACCAGTCATCTTTTCTGCTCACGTATTTCCCTGGTGACTTTCCCCTGCCATCCCCCCGCCCCCCCCCCATTACTTAGTATATACTGTTATTTTGTGTTTTAGGCAGGCCATGCAAAAAATACAAAAAGTAAATGTAATCTGGTGGGGAGAGGGTCGGCACTGATACCAGGGGCGGGAGGTTTCACTCGAACTAGGGATTCCCAAAGGCACCAGCCAGACAGCACTCCAGAGCTGGGGGCAGCGACGCCGAGGCTCGGGGCGGAGAGTGGACTGGCCCGGACCGGGTGCACGGAAGGGCGCGGAGCTCCGCTGGGTCGGCCGAAGCCAGCCCGAGAAGAGCTTTGAGTGCTCCCAGCAAGCCAATCAACTAGCATTTGTGAAGCACCTACTATGTGCCAGGCACCGAGGATGCAAAGACAAAACACCCAAAGGGCTCAGGGGCGTCGTCTCTGGGGAGGACCCGTGAATGTCTTCAGTATAAGCAGATACAGAATAAATGCAAAATTAGTTGGGGAAGGGGCTTGGGCCCGAGACTGGGGGGGGGGGTCACTCTGCTCTCACTCACCCCCCACCTCCCGAGGAAGTCAATCTCTGGGAGCCTTCGGCTACGACCTGGTCGGGGGCAGGCCGGGGCCAGGCGCGGAGCTCCGTGAGGAGGCCCGTCCGGGAGAGGAGGCGAGCGCGGGGGTGCGGGGGAACGGAGGGGCCTTCACCACCCACGCCGCCCCCTCGGCCACCTGGAAAGAGCATCCAGGGCAGGGTACCACACAGGGTCAACACCACGGAACCAGCCTCCAATGGACCGGCCCCCAAGTTTGCACTCGAGCCCTTCCTGCTTCCGCCGGAAACAGGCCTGGACAGCTTCTTCCTGTTTAGGTTCCGGCGAGGGCGGGTGCCCGGCCCTCAGTTTGTCTGCAGAAGAGAGCGGAAGTCGTGCTCTTCCTTAGAGTGCCCCTCCGGAAACACGCACCGCCGCTCTCTCAGTGCCGCCGGTTCCCGGCCGCTAGAGAACGTCCTACTCCGGGACCTTTCACCCCCTGGGGGAGGCGGGGATCGGAACGGCTTCGGGGAGCGGCCGCAGCCGTTCCCTGAGGAAGCGCCTGCCCTGGAACTCCCCCTCGGAGGAATGCTTCCGGGGGGACTCAGAAACCTGTGACACCGGCCCGCCCCTCCCCGCCCCGCCCGCGGCAGAGCCACGTCTCGGCCTGAGGAGCCGCAGGAGCCGCCACTACCAGGGGTGAGGAGAGCTCCGGGGCCCAGGGGCCCGACCCGCGGTGCGCCGCCCCCGGGGAGGGAGGAGAGCCCCGGCCCCCTGGCCCGGCTTCTGCCGCTGCCTCCTGGCTGCGGCCTCTGGCTCTGGGGCAGCCCCGGGGTTGGAGCTGGAGAACCGGGGGCCTCAGGCCACCGAGGGGGAAACTGAGGCCAGAGGGCCTCGCCGCGATAGTCGAGCTGAGGGCTTGAACTCCGGGCCGCTCTCTGTCCCCGGCACTCAGTTTCCTTGCTCTCGGGGTGGGAATAACACCAAAAGCTAGCCGTTACATAGCGGTTTAAGGCTTGCAAAGCGCTTTACAGAAGGATCTCATTGACTCCACAACACCCTGGGAGGGGAAGGCTATGAAGATCTCCTTTTTACAAACGAGGAAACTGAGGCAGGCAGCAGTCAAGTGACTTACCCAAGGTCACACAACTACCAAGTGTCAGAGGCTGGATTTGAACTCGAGTCTTCCTGACTCCATGTGCAGCGCTCTATCCAGGTCGCCACTAGATGCCAAGGGAAGAGAAACGACTTGGCCAGGGTCCCACAGATAGGCAGGGCCTGTGGCTAAATTTGAACTCGGGTCTTCTAGGCGCCAGGTCTTGCGCATTTGCTCTAACAGCTGGGGCTGGGGATCTCTTGGCCAGGGTCCTCCCTCCCCTGGCAGTGTTGTCAGTATCCCTTTTTTCCTTTCCACGAAGTGTTTATTTACATCGTTGGGTGAGTGTGACTAATGGTGCAATTCCAGGCGCAGGATTTCCTGATTGTGAGTAGTCATGGAGACTGGAACTGCCTTACTGTCTGTGGTCCGGGAGTTTCATTACCAGGACATTTGGGTCCTTTCCCACCCAACCCTGGATGCTGAGTCTTCTCTGAAGAGTTAGTTTTCTCTTAAGCTACTTCATGCCATGCCTTGAAGGGTGAGGCAGTGATTATTTTTTTTTTAAATACTGTAATTTGTGACCCTAGACACTGTGGAGCTTAAGATTTCCTAAGGGTTAGGTCTCCATCCCATTTCTCCGTGTTGGGAGGCTGTCGCCAGTGGCATTTTCCAGAAAGAGGAGCTGGGCATTTGAGTCATTGGATTCAGAAAGTAAGAAAACTTCTTCCTTGTCTTGGAAAGAAACCTCACCCAACCCAACCCAAGGAGCATTTATGGAATGTCTGCCAAGGGCCCAGCACTGTGCTAGAGGCGGATGACCCTTGACCTCAAGGAAATACCATGTTCTTCTGGGAGTGACAGTTTCCAGTTAGATGTTGATGAGAGAGAGGTTAAATAGCTGTTTTGGGTTATTACTTTATATTAGATTTTTAAATTACCATCAGATTTCTGGTTTTTATTCATTGCTCTTAAGAAGAAAAGTTACTTCCATAAGATAAATCATTATTTGTGTTTCATATTGTTTAGTGACCACAGGTTAAATAATTGTTATGATTGTAGCCATGTTTTTCAGCTTTACTGCTGAGTAACACTTAAGGATCTATGCCTAATTAATGGAACTGCTTAACCAAACATTGGACTTTTTCCAAGTTCATTTTGTTCATTCAATTTTGTGCCAATTGCCGACCGGAACTTGGACAGATAATGAGTTAAATTTAGGTAAACATTACCTGGAACTCTTAACTCTGAATTTACATTGTGGATCTTCCAGGCAAATAGATGAGGAAAAAATTTCTGGTTGCATTTAGGGCTTCTGCATTTAAAAATGATCCATTCTACCACCACTACCACCACCACCACCACTATCACCAAGTATTTCTGATGCAGGTAGCAATTCTAAATTTAGTTTGCCCAGGGATGGGGGTGGGATTAGAATATAAGGCCAATCAAGTGTCATCCCCTACAGGCCGGTTAGGTTTGTAGGGGGAAAAAAGGTGTATTCAATTTTAATCCTGGCCATCCATTTCTCAAATTATTAAAATATTAAAATATATCAAAATATTAGAAGACCAGCATGACAAAAGACAGTGTCTGTTACCTTTGCTGGAAAAAAAAATAGTTCAAAGCACTTGACCATTGTGGGAGGGATAATTGTGAAAGTACTTTGTAACTTTAAAAAGCTCTATAAATTCAGTCTAACAACTTGATAAACATTTAAGCACCTACTGTGTGTTTGCTGTACTGTGCTAGGCTTTAGGGAGATACAGGTTTTAGATAAGACAAGTTCCTGTCCTTGAAGAGCCGGTAGGGAGCTGTGATGCAAAAAAATAGTACGAAAGAATAAACAGTAAATACATGAGAAGTGGAAATGCGGGAGATGTCTGTGTTGGTGCTGATTGGGGGCAGGGGGGGGGATGCTGCAGAGAAGACTGACTGGAAGAAGTGACGTTTGAATCAAAGCAGGAATTTGACAGGCTGGGTGTTGGTATTAGGGGAAAGATGGGAGTGTCTGGTCTGGGCAGAAGGAGGCCAGTAAGTCTAAAACGACAGAAGCCTGAAAGTGCAGGCCATATGTCAGGGCCACTGAACAAGTCTGTTTGGCTAGAGCAGAGAGTCTGCAGAGTGTCTGAAATAAAACTGGAGACGAGGGCCTTGAATACCAGGCAGAGTAATGAGAACTTCCCTCAAGCAATAGGACACCATTGGGTGTCTGAGGGAGCTAATTATGCCTGGCCGTGACAGTGAGGATGTTCTGGATCTGGGAAGACTTACTGGGAAGCTATTGCAGTAGTTCTAAGTCAGTGGTGATGGAAATTTTTGCTATGCTAGTCCTAGTGGGATAGAGAAGATGGTATGGATGCAAGAGATTTTTCATCTTTAGAACTTGGTAACTAGATACTACAGGGGGCAGTTAGATAGCTCAGTAGATGAGCACTGGGCCTGGAGTCAGGAAGACCTGAGTTCAAATTCAGCCTCAGACATTTACTAGCTGTGTGACCCTGGACAAGCCACTTAACCTGTTGCTGGCCTTAATCCACTGGAAAAAGAAATGACAAATCACACCAGTGTCTTTGGCAAGAAAATCCCAGGGAAAGTATGGTCCACAGGATCACGAAGAATCAGACACAACTGAACAACAGCTAGATAGGAGAGGTTGAGGAGGAGAGAGAAGGGTCAAAGAGACACCAAGATTTTGGACAAAGAAAATTGAATGAATTATGGTGCCACTGGCATGTAATATTTAAGTCAAGAGTAACAGGGATTTGAGGAAAAATAATAAGTTCATTTTAAAATGTAAGCTGTTGTTATTATTAACATAAAGGATATTGCCTATGGGCAAGTTAATAATCCCTATTTTCTATTTCTCTGTTCTTTGTGAAATGGATGAGACTTATTTAGTGGTAGTAAATGTGACATCCTATTAATCTTTTGTCCTTTGCAAAGGAAATCAATTAGAAAAATTTGGTAATGTTCTGGGTATCCCACTTCAAAAATAAAAATGCCCAACAGCTTCTCTGCATAGCTTAAGTTTGGCTCATTTCTTAGATTTAAAAAAATTGGAGACTTGAATTTCTAAGAAAGCTACTCCTGCCGCCTTTTCTGGGGTAATGTGCATCTGTTTTCGACAGAAAAGTAGATCAAGGAATACCAAGTGTTAATTTTGAAAGTATTCTCACCAGCCTTTCTCTTGCCCAGCCCTTTTGTTTCTACCTGAAAGAGGCCTGGGCTTCAGGCCTTCGTCCCTGTTCCCACTGCACCCGCCCTCTTTCTCCTGACCTCCCTAAGCTGTCCCTCTCCACTTCTTCCACCGGGCCAGATAAGGTAACTAATGCTGTCCTATTACCTTGTCAGTCTGCTGCCTAAAAATCTGCAGTGGCTCCCTCTCATCTGTCCAAGCTTAAACTTTTGACTGGTATTCAAGGCCCTGCCATACGGAACGTCGCCCAGCCTTAGCTCATCGTTTTTTCGCTTAACCCATTCTGTGTTCTCTTCAAACTAGATTTGTCTCCATCCCTGTGTTGTCTTTGTGATAGGGGCAAGCCACTTAACTTCAAAAAGCTTCAGTTTCCTCATCTGTAAAATGGGAATAATAATGTCTGCACTAACTACCTCTGATGGCCCTTGGGGGGGATCAGATGATGTAATAGACCTGACCTACTTGATGGTAAAGTTCTTTATACAATGTCAGCTCTTTACTGTTACCTTGGATCATATTATTTATGTTTATGGTTCATCCTTTATCAAGTCGTAAACTCCTTGAAGGCAGGAACTGTATCCATTTTCATCTTTGTATCCCCACTGCCTAGCACAGTGTCTCACAAATACAATAAGTGCTTAATCATGTTCCTTGCATCAAACAGAATCTCACCAACTTAGCTTGGAAATGCTAAATGTTTTCCTGAGAGTGAGGCAGTGTGATAACAGCATGTTTGGTTGCAGGCTGCCTCTATCACTTCCTGGGTTCCTAGCTTCTGACTGACACCAGCCAGCAAATGGAAACCTTAGCACCGTGTTTCTGAATGAATTTTGACTGTTGCTGATGGAGGGGGAGAAGCAGAACTTGCTAGCAGCTCATCCGTAAGCTCCTGTCAGCACCACCATCATCTGGGGTCACAGCTACCATGGACTCTTTCCCTGCTGAGCAAGGCGGCCTGCTTGAGAGCAGATCTAGCAATGGCCTCCCGGACCACTCTGGGACCCTTCTGAATCACACAGGCAAACTGAATCGGGCCGATAGTGGGGAAGTTCACTGTAAGTCCTTCATGCTGAGATGCCATCTGTGTCAGCTAATGTGATTGCCAAGCTGTTTGAATAATTGTTACTTAAATACAGTTGTTTCTGGTGACAATGATATAGTCCTGTTGTTTTACATTAACACTTATCTCTAGAGATGTCATTTTATTGTTTATTGTAATGTTTTACTGTTTTATGAAAGCAAAAATTGAAATTCAGATGAGTAAACCTGAGAATTATTTGGTTCTTTTTTTTATTAATTTATTTTGATTTATCAGTAATCACTTCCATATGCTTTTGAGTTTAAAATTTTTCTCCCCCTTCCTCCCCAAGATGGCACATAATCTGATATAGGCTATACATTTACATTCATATTAAACATTTTCACATTAGTGATGTTGTAAGTAGAAATTAAAACCAATAGGAGGAACCATCAGAAAGAGGAAACAAAACTCAACAGAAGAGGAAAAAAAATAGCAATTCGGCTTCCATAGTTCTTCCTTTAGGTGTGGATAGCATTTTCCATCACAAGGCCTCTGGAGATGTCTTATCCTTGTATTGCTGGGAACGGATAAGTTTATCAATATTAGTCATCGCACAGTGTGGCTGTTGTTGTGTACAACGTTCTCTTGGTTCTGCTCACTTCACTCAGCATCAGATCATACAAGTCTTTCCAGGTTTTCCTGAAGTCAGCCTGTTCATCATTTCTTATAGCACAGTAGTATTCTGTTACATTCATATGCCACAACTTGTTCAGCCATTCCCCAATTGATGGACATCCTCTCAATTTCCAATTCTTTGCCACCACAAAAAGAGCTGCTATGAATATTTTTGTACATGTAGGTCCTTTTCCCATTTGTGTGATCTCTTTGGGTATTTGGTTCTTTAAGTGATGAAATTAGGCAGTCACATTACTCGATTGTTTATTTTAAAACTCATTCAGGAGGGTCTTAGGGGAGGAAGGAGAAGAGTTTGAGTCCCTCTCACTTTAAAATTTCACAGTATTTTCAGGAAGCCTATCAGCCCTTTTTCTTGTTTGATGCTGTATTTAAATAAGTCATAATGCATATTGAACAAAATGTGAACCACCCAGAACTGGTAGCTCTTGGAGTATTGAGTTTCAGTCTCCAGCCTGCAATGTTGATTAACTGTTTGTTGTTCCTTCTGATGCCCTGACTCTGTAGATGTGTATTTAGGAAAAGTGGAAACACTGTGTGATCACATCACAGTTGCAAAATTGAGATTTGTATCAGACTAAAATCAGTTGGAAGTACTTTTTGTTTGTTAATTTGCCCTTGTGATTTTGTTAACTTGGTTACTAAATTCTTAATAACTTGGGACCACAGAAGAAAGATTATTCTCTATTTTCAAATGACAAAATTTAATTGACCTGATATTCTTTATGGAATTTATCACAGAGGAACTAAAATTAATTCAGCTGAGTTATTGTCTAGCTTTTTAGTCTACCTTTGGAGAATTGAAGTGTGCTAATGTACCAAATGCAATAGAACAATAAACTGCACTTCCCACCTCTATGACCTTATCTGTAAAATGGGATAATAGTTATACCACCTACTAGTTGTGAGGAAAGGGCTTTGCAAACCTTAAAGCTCAGTGTAAATGTGAGTTGTTATTATTACATCTTACCAAAACATACATGTCTTTTCTAATTCTTTTGAGAAGGTATTTAAACACTTTAAACTATTTGGATAATTGTTACTTATGTAAAGCAGTTCCTGATGATAATATATTGGTCCATATTAAGGCTTTTCTCTAGAGATAACAAAGTCCTGTTGTTTATTGTATTATTCTACTATATCACGAAAGTGAAATTTGAAGCTCAGATGGGTAGAAATTCTGAGTTATTTGGTTCCATAAGAGATGAAATTCTCAAATCCTCTTCCCGCAGAGTGTGAGATTTAGCTCCCTTTTACAACTCTGAGACAGACACGTCTTTGGGGCTTGCTTCTCTAAAGATCAGCAGGATTAAAAGTGCAAAAGGTATAATGAACACTGTACGTGACTTAACTTGATTCTTTATGCTTGCTTGACTTCTTAAAAAGACAGCTTTGATCTCTGCAGAGCTTGATTTCTAAAATGAAGTGAATCCACTTCACGTAATCTCAGGTATCGGCTCTCGTCCTCTTCTTTCTAGTCTTTACACCACAGACTCAATCTGTACGTGCGGGCACAGGCATGCTTGCCAGTGTCCCTTTTTTGAACGACATCTTTGCCTTCTGACTTGGCTAAGACTTTCTCATGAATGATTAAATTTTCAACAGTTTCTCTTGCACTTTGCACCTGTTTCTGTATCTAAAGCAACATAAATTTTTATTTCAAAGTCAAAACAAACCATTCAGGAAGTGGTATTTTAAATATGTTCTTGGCTGGTTCTCAGTTGCTAGGTACAAAAATAGTAGTCTATAAGATTGTTCTTTTGACTTAGGGTCTGCATTATGTATGTATTATTTGACTTAGGGTATGTATGGAAAATAGTTTGGTTTAGTGGTTCATCAGCTTGGCCCAGTGGACAGTGAGAGACAGAGAACTTGGGCAAATTATTTGACTCCTCACAGCTTCAGTTTCTTCATCCATTAACTGAGCAAACCAACCTGCCAAAGTGTCTTCCAGCTCCAGATCTATGATTCTAAGGCCATTAGGAGCCAAGTCTCTGGTAGTCACTCAGTATATATGGATTGATGGATTGATTCAGTATATGTATCAATAACTGTAAATCAAGTAGGTTGGTTGACAAATCTCCTTGGTCCTAGTCTCAGCTTTGCCAGTATTTCATGGATCATAGAATCTCTTTGCTAAAATGGGGATAAAACTCATACTTTAAAAGTGAATTGAGGTTCTAATTCTTACTTACAACATCACTAACGTGAAAGTATGTTTAATAGGAATGTATGTGTATAGCCTATATCAGGTTGTGCGCTGTCTTGGGGAAGATGGTGGGGAGGAAGGGGGAGAAAAATTTTAAATTCAAAAGCATATGGAAGTGATTGTTGATAAATCAAAATAAATTAATTTTTAAAAAAAGTGAATTAAGGGACAGCTAGGTGGCACATTGAATAGAGCTCCAGCCTTAGAGTCAGGAGGACTTGAGTTCAAATCCAGCCTCAGACACTTGATACTTACTAGCTGTGTGACCCTGGGCAAGTCACTTAACCCCGACTGCCTCACCAAAAAGCAAAAAAAAAAAAGAATTAAATGATCGAATGGATTGGTTTGTTTTGTTTGATTGCATTTTGGAGGGGGAGATTATTGAGTAGCAACAGTGGCCAAAAACAAAAAAAATCAGACATTTCAGCAAAAATAGGAAGCCATCAGACACTCACCACATCTGTTTAAAGGCCAGGAAGCTGTAAGATTATGGATATGTTTTCAGTGCTTCAGGAACTGATGATTTTGTTGGTTTGGGCTGGCCCTTCGGTGGCACAGGTCGCAATCCTGCTGTAGTTCAAGGGCTGACCTTTGACTGTGTGGGGGCCCGCCGTGTGAGAGTGAGTCATCCAAGCTCAAGCTCTAAGGTCCATCCTCAGGCATCGGACATGCAGGCTGTCACTCCTCCTGCTTTTAACCACTGTGTTCTACACTTCCATTTGCTTTTATAAAGCAGAGAAAATTTAGTAGGATTTCCAACTGGCCTAATTTACTTAAATGAATAGAACTCTTATTTTTAAAAAGCAAATTAGCACGATGTGAACCTGCCTGTGTCCATCCAGCTTTGAATCAGCTCCTGTTAACTTTGAAGTTGAATAATGTGGTCAGGAAATGGGGGTGAGGGGTGTGGAGGGCATTTCCTCACTAGAATCACACAATATCCAAAGCTGCTTTCTTTTTTTCCAGGTGCCAGTATTAATGTTAACCAAGTGTCAAATGAAGGAGGAAACATGGAGGAAGCCAGCAAAGGGGACGTCTGTCAGAATGGACCCACAACCCATTTCCCTGATCCTCCATTGTCCCTTGATCCCACCACCAGACCATTTGGTCCTGATCCATCTCCAGGTGTGGCTGGTTTCCATGACAACCTAAGGAAGTCTCAGGGATCTAGTGCTGAGGGCGTAGTTCTTAGAAAAGAAGCTTTGCAGTCTCTCAAACTCAGTCTTCCTATGCAAGAAACTCATTTGTGTAAGCATCTGTTTACTGCAGTGCCCCTTCTCCCCTCTGCCACGTAAAGCTTTCACTCTTTTCAAAGACTTCACATGCTACCTGAGAAAGCATTTTTACTTTCATTAAGGTACCTTGGGGGGTGGGGGTGGGGGGGGTAACAATCTCCTTTTTTATCCTATTTTTAATTGCTCCCAAGGGATCACATTTCTAAAATATTTGCTTATTGCTGACTATGTGGGGTTTTGTGTTTGCCACATTAGGCTGATTGGACAGAAGATAAAAATGTTTGGGAAAAGAAGCATCATACAACATATGTGATATGGACCATGTTTTCTATTCACATAAGCACTGTGATCTTTGCCTCACCACCGAATTATAAGGACATTTTTCTTTGGGCGTCTTCATGCCCCTATGTGCAGGATGCATTTAGTTTAACCCCAATAGAAGTACACCACCGAATTTACCTGTCATGGCTCCTATAGCCTGTCAAAGCTTACGGATGAATTCTGAGGGATCCTTGATTATCAGATTGATTTGCTGGAAAGAACTTACATTTTAAAGAAATACAAAGTGCCATTTTCAGACACTTGGTTTTTTTTAAGGCTGTTTTCACAGGCTATTAAAACAAGAACAGACTTGGCCTTCTAGGCCTTCTCTTGTAAGTAGATGCTGCCTTTTCTGTTACCTGCATCGAGCTCTAAGTTGGTCTATTTGTGGCCCAACTACTTAAAAATTTTATGCCTCTGACTGAGGTGCTTTTTGTCCAGTTTATGCACAAAGCTTTTATGAATGCTCATTGGATGCTTCATGTCATAACATGGCTCATCGTTACAGGGATTCAGATAAACCATCTGTCAAATAATATTCCTCAAGATATATAAAGAGAAATGTAAAAGCTAGACCATAAGATAGCAGTTCTTTCCGTGTTTCAGCAGTAGCAGTATAATTATGTGGTTCCACCACACATTCTCATGTCAACTGCTGGGAGCCTGTAAGGAGTGATCCTGAGGCAAAGATGACAAGATGGTGTTGACTCCCTTAAGATTCTCTTACGGGTCAGAGAATATCCAGAAAAAGGCCTCGGGCAAAAACTGTGGACTTTGAGCTTTATTTTATTTATTTATTGTTATTGTTATTGTTTTAGTCACCTCATCATCATTGCTGTGTTACTGATTGAATACAGTAATTAATGTGCTCCCTGGGATGGCCACGGGCCCTCACTTGTCCCGTGCTTTGTGCTGTCTTTTGTATGATGCCCACTGTGGTCAGTGTCACTTTTCCTCACTCATTCTCAGGTGGTAACTGAAAAGTGAAGGAATAAAGCTACTCTCTCTTCTTTTGTTCTCTGAATTCTAAGTGTTGCCTTTGTGCTTTAAAGAGACTTTTATGTACTCTAGGTTCAACCGAATCTTCACTTCCCTTGGAAAAAGAGGAACAGATCCGACTTCAAGCTCGAAGACGACTGGAAGAGCAGCTCAAACAGTATCGAGTGAAAAGACATCAGGAGAGAGTAAGACTGTTGTTATGAGCAAGCCTGTCAGCACAGGCTGATGAAAAGTGGGATTGTAACGGGCGAGAGCAAAAAGCAGCTGGAAACTTAAAAGACTGACGAACAGCCAGCTGCTTTCTAGAACTAGAGAATCTCTGAGCGAGGAGGGGTCTCACAGTCACCTAGCGCAGCCCGTAGCCGAGCATGGCACCGTTTGGCCGGGGCGCCAGATCCATCGGCCCAGCCTCAGGTCACAGGCCTTTGCGCCTCACATCAAGCCCTCTAAAACCCCCAGGTTTTTTCACATAAAACCACATCTGGCTGCCCCTTTCCTGGCTTGTGCTTGTTTGACTCTAAAGAGAGGACTTTGATCCTTTGATCTCTATTACCTTTCATCTTATTGATGTCCTGTCCTCTCAGCCTGTTAAGGTCTTTTTAAATCTCAGTTCTTTCTTCCCTTCTGTTGCTCTCCAGTTTCATGTCATCTGCAGACTTGATAAATGTGCCATCTGTCAATGAAATAGATCCCAAGTCATTGATAAAACTTGAAATAATGCTGGTTCAGGGACTTCAGATTCCCAAGACTACCCTCCAAGTTGACAATGACTTCCTGTGACTCCTCTTTGGGTCCTGGTCATTTAGCTAAATCTTTCTCTCTCACCATGACCTCCCATCTGGCCCCTAAGGCTGTCATGAAAGGATGTGCCTGATACTTGACTGAGATCTAGGTGTCCCTGCTGACCCTCCTCCCTTTCCAGGCACTCAGAAACACCCCTCTCTCTTACTGATGCTGTCTGTCCTTCTGCTAGGAATCAGGCTCAGTGGACTGTCCAGGTGTTGCAGGCCCATCCTCTGACTTTTTTGGAAGAACTTTCTCTGGTTCTGAGATTCCCTTCACAAGGGAATTGACAGCAGCGTATATTTGCCAGTTTTTTGTTTTTGTTTTTTCAGTACCCTGGGAAGTTCATTCTGGACTGATAACCAGAAGTGCCTGAGGGCTGGTCAGAGGCCCATGTCCCACATCTTCTCTTGTAGGAGCTAAGCGGCTCTGTTTTTTCTCCATCTGGTTCTTCTCACTGCTCACCCCAGGCAGCCGTGCAGGCCCACCTTTGGCCTCCTCCCTGCCCCTTTTGTTATCATTATCCTCAGGCCCCATTCTTGGTTTATTCTGAGCTTTAGTTCTCTGTCCCCACTATCCTTGTCGAGCACCCAGAGGCTGGCTACAGGTGGTGAACTGTTTTCAGCTCCAGTAGCTCCTGAAGGAAGTCTGCTTGAGGTTTGGGGCAGTGATGGGATGTGGCCTGTGATGGTGGAGAGAGGACCTATCCACACCCCCTCTCTCACACACATGGGCAAAATCACAGCTCCTGATAGTGTTGCTGCACTAAAGACGAAGGGAGCAAGAAGAAAATCGCTAGCTGTGGCTTTGAAACTTTTAAACATGCTGTTTGTTTGTGTCCTTTTCTTTCAGTCTAATCAGCCTGCATCCAAAAACCGACCCACCAGCACCCTGGACCCTGAGCTCATGCTGAACCCAGAAATCTTACCGAGAGCCAGCCCAGTAGCAATGACAAAAGAATATTCCTTCCTCCGAACCAGCGTCCCTCGGGGACCCAAAGTAGGCAGTTTAGGACTTCCAGCACATCCAAAGGAGAAAAAAAGTTCCAAATCAAGCAAAATCCGGTCTCTGGCAGATTATAGAACTGAAGATTCAGACTCTGGAATTTCTAGTGGAAACTTTCTGGCTCCCGACTCTGCCAGGGGCTCCCTGCATCAGAACAGAAGCAGTTTGACATCAGTGGTATCTGAGATCAGCCTGCCTCCTGAAACGGATGACCGACTGGAGAATTCTTCGGTGGCAGGAGACAGCATCTCTGAACTGGACGGAAGTGAAGGGGGCATGAAGCTGGATGGCAATGACAGCGATAGCTCGTCTTACAGCAGCATCTCTGGCAGAGGAGCGTACGGAGTGCTGGGCACAGCAGGCAAGCAGGCAGCTTCCTACCTGGTCAATGGCCAGGAGATCAGTTCCGATGCAGTGGGGCAGTTTCCTTCCATTAGAGATGTCCTCCAGGCCGCTGCAGCCGAGCACCGCACCCCAGAGTCGGATGTCAGTGGGGATGTGCAGAGTCGGAGAGACAGCATTTCCAGCAGGTAAGGCCTCATCAAGGTCCCAGCACGTGCAGGAGCCTGAACCTCCCTGGGGGCTCTGTCCGCTTCTGCAAGTTTGTGCCAGGCACTGAGCTAGGCACCAGAGGAACAAAGACAAAGTAGAGGCTCCCCACCATCCAGGGGGGCTGACATTCCTTGGTAGACTGTCTCACTGCTTTGGGACTTTTTCAAAGGGATTGCAAACAGCATTTTCCTAGAAAGATCACAGGATCTAGATCTTAGAAAGAACGTTAGATGTGGTCCAGGCCCCAGATTTTACAAAGGGGGACACTGGGGTGCAGAGAGGTATGTCGTTTGAGCAAGGTCCTACAGGTTGTAAGCAGAGGTGGGATTTGAACTCGGGTCCTTTGACTCCCTAGTCAGTGCTCCTTCCCTTGTACCCCTCCTGCCTCGCATACTGCCGCACTGACTGTTGTCGGAGTCTTCTGAAGCATTGGCTGTCCCGTTGCTTTTGCTGTCTTAACCCTACAACCTGTCGTGCCCCTGCGTTGCCCTTTGGCTCAGCACCTTGTGCTGGCTCCTAATTGTCCTTGGATTCAAGTCCAGACTCCCTGGCTGGCTGTTCGAGGCCTTACAGCCTGGCCTTGGTAGCTGCTTCACGTGGTCCCGAGTAATGCTTTTTCTGTCTTCAACTCAACAAGTTGCCATTTCCCAAACAAACCTCAGTCTGTATTTTAAAAATGTTTAAACCTGTCTTCTGTCCCCATTAGACTGTAATCTCCTGGAGGGCAAGGCATGGCTTCTCTCTTAGTTCTCTCTGTATTTCCCCCACCACCAGTAGTAGCTTGCATTCCTGTAGTCAACCCTGCAGAGCCTAAGGAGAAGAAATTATGAGTTATGAAGCACTTTCGCCACAGGAACCCATGGAGCTAAGGGTCATAGTACTATTTCCATTTCACAAATTAAAAAAGACTCTGAGAGGTGAGGAGGCTGGCATCTGGCACGCTCTGCGTGTATCATGTACTTGGTGAAGGTTTCTTGGGTTAGAGTGGTAGGGTGTAGGCTGTCCATAGCCTGGGACGGGCCGAGGCAAGTTTGTCCAGCTCCTTCACGGGAAAGATGAGAAAGCCCAGACCCAGAGAGTGAAGGGACAGCCTGTCCAGGGTCACACCACGGCTCAGTGGCAAAGCTGGGCCTCAGACCCAGATCTGAGCACGGTTCTCTTACCCCCACCCCTACGTCCTGGCTGAGTGGGATTGAACTAGATCTGAGGGGTTGTCTTTCAGAATTTCATCTTTAGCACTGACATTTATAGCTTAAGCAGCAAGTCAGTTACTTGGTACCAGCGGGGTCATTCTTACAGGTGTTTTATTCTGTCCACTAGGATATGGAAGGCTCACCGGAGATCCAAGCAGAGGGAAAACAAAACCTCTTGCATAGACGTAGGGCCTCCTTTGTCTGTCCTTTGACTTGTTACTCTGACCTTCAGACTCTTCTTGTAATAGAGGGTTTGATAGAAGTTATTTTCAAAAGTCGTTGTTATGTCTCCCCTTTGTTTATAGCAGATCCTAGTGCAGAGAGAGAGAAATTATGTGTTCTCCAACATGTAAATTAAATCCATCTTCAGATATGATTATTTCTTTCAATACACATTCACCTTTGTATACCGTCCTATTTCTGTAAAGGTGACTACCCATTGAAGGGTCAAAGGCTTCGTGCCAGTGTTGCTTCAGGGTGGAGGCAGGCGGTCCCGTCCCCCTCCCACCCCCGTATCTCATTAGACGCCATGCCCTATCCTGCCTCCAGAATATCTCCTCCTTGCCGTTCCAGCAGCCCCCACCCAAACAGGGCCCCCCTCACCTTCCACTGAGATGATTGCAGGGGCCTTTGAGCAGATCTCTGTTCTCTCCTGCCCCCAAACCCCTACTCGCCCTCTGCCATATTCACCTTCCTGTGCACAGGTCGGGGCATGCCTCTCGTCTGCCCAGAAGCCTTTCATGGCTGCCTCTCATCTGCCGTTTACAGCCTCCTCCCTTGCTCTAAGGCCCAGCCGCTCCAGTGCCCCCTCCTCTGGCAAGTCCTCCTGTTGCTAATGACCTACTGAACTGTCAGGTCCTTGAGGGCTGGTATCATTTCTTGTTGTGTTTTCTCCAACACTACCCCGGGTCTTACTGGGCCTTTTGTTTACCCTTAAATGTTGTTTTGTATCCTAGTTATTTATGTAGACCTCATGTTCTCACATTGAGCTCCAGGAGGCTGAGGACCAATGTGTTATCTAAATTGGGTCTGAGCACAGAGCTGGGCACACAGTCGGTGCTTAATAACTGTACGTTGAGCTTGTCATTTAGTAATATTGATGTTTACTGAACTGCTTCCCTCTGAAAGCATGTCTTACCTTTCAGCATATCCATGGAGAGCTCTATTGCTGGGACTCATGATGAAATGCTGCAGGTTCTTAAAGAGAAAATGAGGCTGGAAGGGCAACTGGAGGCCTTGTCTTTAGAGGCTAGTCAGGTAACTGATCCGTATTTAGCCTTCCTAATGTTACAATCACAATGCAGCCAGAGCTTATTGGAAGAGTGATTTGTCGATGACGTAACTGTCTCACAAGGTTACTACCTTTTTCTTCCACTAGTCTTATGCATAGAGCCGTAGAGCGGAGGGGAGATAGCAGGGTCTGGAGACAGAACTGATCAGTAGCCTGGGGCTGTGTTTACATCATTTGCTGGCCTCAGATGACTTCTCTCGGGGTGCTCTGGTAGTATTCTGTCCTTCAGACATTAAGCACCTGCCAGTGGGACCTGGGAATACAAAGGCCCCCCCAAAAAATATCTCTAACCTCAAGGAGTTAAGGCCTCTTGTGAAGATGTAGTAAGTACAGATTAATTTTGAGGAGAAAGACTCTTCGACAGAGACAGTTGATCCCTACTGAGTATTGAGGAGGAGGAGTAATGATAACAGTGCTGTCATTTTTGTTTTTATAAGGCAAAATGTGAATGCAGTGCCCTTTGGTTCAGGGAGACATGGTAGTTCAATAGACGATAACGGTGTGGCGTGTTTGGGCTCCTTTCTCATGTGTTGTGGACTGAGCTGCCTCAGGAGAGCACGAGTTTCCCCTTGCTTCAAGGCAGAAAGACTACTCGCTTCTTGCAGGCTTTGGAAGGGGCGCTTGTCTTTTGGCCACAGATTGGAGAAGATAGTCTCTGAGGCCTTCCTTCCTTCCTTCTCTGAGATTCTGGGCTTCTGTAGTCTCATTGCATTGTTCACCCTCATTCTACCGATTAGAAAACACAGGCCCAGCAAAGGCAAGGAATTTTCTGAGGGTGAAAATTGAAAGGTCCGTTCAGAAGGCTCCTAAGTCCTAATTCAGAGGCCCAGGCAGTTTCTCCACAATCCACCCTTGTCCCTTAGACGTGTCATCCATAATTGCTAGGCCTTTTGGGTCCTGCTGGTAAGAAGGGATCTTTTTTTTTTTTTTTTCTGAAAAGGTAACATTTTGTTGTTTGGGAAACGTTTCAGGCCCTTAAAGAGAAGACTGAGCTGCAGGCCCAGCTCGCGGCCTTGGACACCAAGCTTCAGGCCCAGGTGGAGCAGAGCCGAAGCAGCCAGCAGAAACAGGATTCGCTGAGCTCCGAGGTGGACACCTTGAAGCAGTCCTGCTGGGATCTGGAGCGGGCAATGACTGACCTGCAAAACACCCTTGAGGCGAAAAACGCCAGCCTGGCTTCCTCCAACAATGACCTGCAGGTGGCCGAGGAGCAGTACCAGAGACTCATGGGAAAAGTGGAGGACATGCAGAAAAGCATCCTCAGCAAAGACAACACAGGTAGCTTTTAGCATTTGAAGGCTTTTTGGTCATTCAGTCACCAGGAGTCTGTGAAACACCTACTGTGGGTCAGGCCCAGAGGCTGCAACACTGCACATAGGCCACATGGCTAGTTAAGAGTCTGAGGCAGAATTAGAACCTGGATCTCCCTGTCTCCCAGTCCAGCAGCAGTCTGTCTGCTCTACCAGGCTGCCTCTAATGCCTCTTGCTTATGGTAGGCATTCCTATGTAGAGCAGTGCTCAGCCAGTTAGTAAATGGTACTGCTTTTCTAACGTGTTATCTAATTTCCCTCACTGGGGACTCTTAGGGTATGAGGAAGGCTTTCAGACAAAGCCACAGTATAGCACGTGGACCTCCTGTGGAGGCACACAAGGGCACTTGTCGGTTCTCCTCGAGTTCCAAGGCCGGGGGCCGGGCCTTGGCCATCAGTTAGAGAGAACACAAACATAAGCAGACGTTTGCCGGTGGTTGATGAACATTATTGGCCTGTTCAGATAGATGCTGAAGTGTCCACATAGGTACGTGTTCTGTTGATAAGGAAGACTTGTTACTAGAATTCTGACTTTGCAAGTGAGAAAGCTGGCGTTGACCTCGGCATGGGCTTTGTTTTTAGTGCACGACCTTCGGCAGCAGATGACAGCCTTACAGAACCAACTGCAGCACGTTCAGCTGGAGCGCAGCACGCTGACGAGCAGGCTCCAGGCCTCCCAGACCGAGATCACGTCGCTGCAGAAGGTCCGGCAGTGGTACCAGCAGCAGCTGGCACTGGCCCAGGAGGCCCGGGTTAGGCTGCAGAGCGAGATGGCCCACATCCAGGTAGGCCTTTCCCCTCGCCCGCCTTGACTGTTCATGGTGTACATACGCACCAGCGTTTATGGCTCTGAAGTTTCTACCCAAGTACCGTAGCACACATTCACAGTCACACTTCTTCAAATTAATGTCAGATTGGGTGAGAATTAGCGAATTTGTGAACGGTTCTCAAGTTTACACTTTTTTCCCAAAGTAGGTTGGGTTTTTATTTTTGATTTTTTTACTTCCATTAGTAAACCAAGCGATTTACATTTTCCAATATTATTTCACTTTTCTGCCAGGGAATGACCTAAACCATAATGCCTGAGTTTGCTTACTGTTATTCCCCAGCTATGGTTTGTGTCTTTTAGACAATTGGTCTTTTTATTCACATATAAAATGTTGGTTTTGGTCTTGAAGGCCTGGTTCTTGGCTCAGCTGTGTCACTGTTTGGTAGGCACAGTCCCTTTGTGGGTCACAGCACTGGACTAGTAAGAGCCGTAACAGTCCTGCTTTCTGTAATGCTTTGTAAGACTCACGTGCTTTTGTGTATTTTATCATTTTCTGTCCACAGTTGAGACCAGGGCAGTCATTCTCAAACTCGAATCCATAAGCCTTGGGACAGGACCATAGAGCTAGAGTTTTTCCAGTACTGAAACAGGTGGCAGGCCTAGTGACACACAACTGGAGTCCCTGTTGCTGGGAAGGCCGAGGCTGAAGCTGGGGCATCGCTTGGTTCTAGGGGTTCTGAGCAACAGTCAGGCGCCTAAATACGGCACAAGTTGGGGGGCCCCTGGGAGCAGGGAAACTGCTGGGCTGCCAACAAGGGGCAAACTGGTTCAGGCCAGAAATGAAGCAGTTCACGTCTTCCATGTCAGTCAGCAATGGAGGTGGGCCCAGGAGCAGCCCCTACCCTTCCTGCCTGGGCCAGACAGGGAGACTCAGTCTTAAAAAAGCTGAAAGGGACCTCGTAGGTTATCATTTTTCCAAATTCCTACACCACAAAGAAGAACTCTCACACATTGGGCCTCACCTGGCCTCAGCTTGAACACTTCAGGAAGCAGTATGGCTTGGGAGGTGGGGAAACTCAATTCAAACCCTTCCTCTAACACGACGTGGGGCAGGTGACTTTACCTCTTGGAGTTAGGGACAATAGTAGCATCTGCTTCCTGGCTGTTGGTAGCTTCAGATGAGGTAACAGATGTGGAGTGTGCCCTGTAAACTCTAAAGTGCTATGTCTGTGTATGTATGTGTTTCCATATATACATATACATACATGCATATATACATATATATACACACACATACATATACATATATATACACATACGTTTGTGTCAGATGTTATTATTAACTCCTTCCATCTATTGAGCTGAAATCAAACTCCCTGTGACTTCTGCTCATTAGTCTTAACTCTACCTTTTGGAGGCTTCTCTATATAACAGACCTTGAAATAGTTAAAGGCAGTAATTGTGTCCCCTTTTTTCAGGATGGTCACCCCCAACTCCTTCTGTCCTTCCTTCTCTGAGATACTTTCCTGACACTTAACCACTTTTTTTGCCTTTTTCTGTGAGCACTCTAGTTTATGTGGGATGTTACCCCTAAAACTAGACACAACACTACTAATGCAGAGTATACTGGAACCCTTATTGCTTGCATCAGGAGGCTCTGAAGCCTTCAGTGCATCAGCATTTTGGGGAGCACCATTGTATTACTGATAAAATTTTCAAAGCAACCAAAACTACAAGATTCTTTTTACAGGGACTACTGTTAAGCCCAAGTCTATCCCTTCCTGTCCTTAATTTTTTTATATTAAATATAAAACTTTATATTTATCCTTGTCTAATTTCATGTGGTTATTTTTAGTCTCTAAGACAGAAGGTACTAACCTGCATCAGTAGAGGGAGTACCATCATCTGAGAGTTTCCCATTCTAATGGAATCACAAGTCCAGTGCCTAATAATAGTTTGATTCTAATCAGATCTTTTAAAAATCTGGATTCTTTCACTAAATATAATACCGCTCCCTCTTAGCTTTGTAGTATCTACAGAGTTGTCTAAACATGCCATTTGTCTTCAAATCCTTAATAAAATGTGAGACAGAACAGGGTTCTGGGGCAAGCCCCTGTCATCTCCCTCGAGGTTTCCATCAATCCACCTCTCAGGAACACTAATAAAAGCCCTTTATACCATACAAAGCACTTGTTATACATTCTCATTCAATCCTTACAACAACCCTGGAAGGAGGATAGGATGGTCTCCATTTTATAGGGAGCAAAACAGGTCCCAAAGATTAAGTGAATGTCACACAGCTAATAATTGGCAGCACCAAGATTCAAACCTGGATCCTGGACTCCCCAGCTGCAGAGAGTGCTCTTTCTTCCACAGCACAGTCACCTCCAAATCAACCATCTTTGGCACCAAATTATACTCCTGCCATTTGGAAGCAGAAAGTCAGGATGAGTGTGGGATACATTCTTTCAGAGCAGGCGAGATCACTCAGATGGTCCTTAGGCTGAGTCCCACTGTCCTGGATTACTTAGAACTGATTGTATCTTAATAAGAACAGTGAGTAGAAATGGTTGAATACAGGTATTTGAAATAAATTTAGCAAACCCCAAAGGAAGATGTCTCTTCCACTTTTGAATCCAGTAACTTTTGATTCTCTCTTTTTTCCCCCAAGGTTGGGCAGATGACCCAGGCAGGCATTCTAGAGCACCTTAAACTGGAGAATGTGTCATTGTCCCATCAACTGACAGAGACTCAGCAGAGGTCCATCAAGGAGAAGGAACGGATTGCTGTCCAGTTACAAAACATAGAAGTAAGAATCCCCTTTTGGGTTTCCCTTATCGTTTAGTCGCAGGATCAAGAAAGCAAGCTCCCCCCTTCTAAGTGGGGATGGATTGTTAACCCACCTGAATTCTGACTCTGACCTGTCACCAGCACCACTTCTCTTCTTTTGGTGTTCTCTGTGGTTCCAGGGTAGTCCTCAACCCCTCTTCCATCTCTCCGTCTCTCAAACTGCGCCCCACTCCCAGTGCTCCTTGTATAAAGAATGGTCCCTGGAGTGGGCTGGGGCCCTTGAGCCTCAGTGTCTTCTTAGAGGGAATAAATGGCTCCTACATGGTGTTTTCATGCACTGCAGTTATCATCTGACTTGGGGAATAGAATCACGGGGAGTTTTTGTTGTCTGGCTACGCAAAGGGCTTTATTTGTGTGAGTTAGAAGAAAAGCGAGAGATTCCAGGGGCCAGGCTGTTCTTCCATACAGAGTAAAGTCTTAGATGCCTTGTCACGTCAGGCCACGGCCCCTGTAATCTCTTATTTTGTCTCCTTAAGGAAGAGTTGGCTTTGGTGATCTCATCACATCAGCCATAGAAGGGTAGAGACACACGCCAATAGCCTTAACTTCCCCTAGTAAACCCTTCTGTTTTGGAGGTCACATCCATGAATTTATCTAAATCAAGAGTTCTTGACCTAGGATCCATGAACTTGTTTTTGTTTTTCTATTTAGCATTTTGATAACTGTACTTCAATGTAATTGGTTTCCTTTGTAATCCTGTGTATTTCATTTCTGCATCTGAGGAGTCTGTTGACTTCTCCAGAGTTCCAAAGGCCTCTCGGGCACAGTAAGGGTTAAGACCTGCTCTAAATCCTTCTAGGGCCTAGTTTAATTTCAGTATGTACTGCCAACTGTCCTGTATATTTTCCTGTACTCCTACAGCTACTACTTTCCCGCCTCAAAAAGTAGCTGATCATTATGTATTTCCTAAATTACAAAGCCCATCTTTGTTCTGGCCATACGTGCCATGATTCTTCAAGTTACATACACTTAGTGCATCTGTTCTATTATGTCTTTCTTGAATTACAACCAGGAGCTGCATGTATCCTATTAAGAGTGTAGATACAGTTGTGATTTTGTACACAGGAAGAATAATTTCATGTGTATCTTTCAACTTCTATCATTTCTGATCCATGGGATTCCCCAGCCCTCCCTAGTTCATGCCCTCATCCCCTCTCCCCCAGATTACGAGAATGACCTGTAACAAGGGTTTCTGCCTCATGTTGCTCCCTGTTCAAGCCATCCCTTACACCACTTTCTGTGCAGGCCGGAGACCACCTCTGCTAGCAGCTCCCTGGCATGTTCCTCACACATACAGAGAGATTGTGGGGAGAGCTTGGAGCTCTCCAGGTACAGAAGCGCTAGTCAGCTGACAGAGAAATGAGAGCAGCCCCCACCCACCTCAGACTTGGAGCCAGGGAAACCATCTTGAAAGAAAGGGAGCCTTGCAAATTAGTTCTAAATGTCTCTTGCCTCTGTATGTACATGTCTTATCCATCTCACTAAAAGTAAACTCCTTCAGAGCAGAGACTGTGGTTGATTTTGTTTTCTGTGTCCACAAGACTTTGCGTGCAGTAGTTGCTTAATAAATATTTGGTGATTTGAATTGAATAGAATGTCTTCCTGGTTCCAACACCTGTCTTGATGATCACCAGCATTTTGTTGGGTTTTCTGGGCATAAATAGTTGAATCTTTAGGAAATGTGTATTTTTTCCCACGTTCCTTTCCTGGGTTGTCAGAGACGTCAGGATCATCTGCATTGTGTATCCTTAAGAGTGTCTGTTGTCTTATCCATTCCCCCCTTTTTTGCTTTTCTGGCTTTTGAGATCTCATGAGATTCATCCTCATCAGTTTTAAATTTCACTGCTTGGAATAATGTTAACTGCCAGGTGTCATTTCCAGATCATCTATAAAAGCGTATGATTGATTCTGACACCAGTCCCCAAGGAAGCGTACTATTAGCACCGCCTCATCCAGGAAATCATTCCAGTGTTCATCTTTGCTTCTGCCTCTTCACAGTTCTTTTTGTCCATGGTAGAGCATTCCCTTAAGCACATGTTTTGGTTGTAGGTTGGTGATTTTTAAACAACCTGTGGTGTAGAAATTGTCAGTCATTCAAATGAGTATTTATAGAGCCTCTTTTGAGAGTCCAGTGTGGTCCAGAGGGAGATAACAAGGAAAATCCTTGATTCTAATCAATAAATTATGTCCTTTGGTACCCTTTTATCCATACACTCAAAAGAATTCAAGGAGATTAATTAGACTTGATTTCCCTATCAAGAAATCATGTTGACTTGTGCTTATACCCAAAGTTGTTTATGTAACCAATTGTCCTGCCTTTTTCTATTGATTTGACTTGTCAATTCTAAGAATGAATGCGATTCCCTCGTCGGTAGTTCCCAGGACCTTTTCTTTAGCTCCTCTTGTGAATGGCCCTCCCATTGGCACAGTGACTTGTTTGGCCCCCAGCTGTATAATCCTACCTCTCGGGGCCTGTGGCTCTTTTGAATGTCTGATCTGTGGTCCCAGTGACACATCCCGAGGAAGTCTGCTGAGGTTTTGTTCTGGAGGAAAATAAGGTTATGATTGTATAAGTTAGAATACATCTGTCTTTTGTTCATCGCTCCCTCATTTTTCTGTTTTAAAAGTCAAAACGCCCTCCCTTGTTGTGGTGCTTATAGGTCCTGATGATGGCTCACCTTCAGAGAGACCGGTTTCCGGGAGCATTGGCCTGGTGAGGAGCGGAGGGGCCGAGTTGTCTTGTGTGTAACCGTCTCATGGCTTTCATGTCTAGGCGGACATGCTGGACCAGGAAGCAGCATTTATTCAGATCCAAGAAGCCAAGTCCCTGGTGGAAGAAGACCTGCAGAGGAAGCTGGAGGAGTTTGAGGATGAGAAGGAACACTTACAAAAAATGGCTGATTCTGCCGCGTCCTTGGACCAGCAGCTCCAGCAGGTGAGGGCGTGGCCAAGGCCCACCCCAGATGATAACACAGATACTTCTATTCACTGGGGTGGTTTTTTGTTTTGATTTGATCTTAAAATTGCAGGGTTAATTGCCACCTGTCTAATGTATGCCTGTGCCTAGAAGGGTGTGCACTGTGGGGAGAGGGCCAGAAGACCTAGATTCGGATCCTGCCTCCAGCAGAGGCTCGGTAACCACGGACAAATCATCTAACCTCCGAGGGCCCCAGAAAATCCTACGATACAAGTTACCAGTGAGCTGGACCGAGCTCTTACACATACAGTTCCCGCCACTGATCAGACCCCAGGTCTAGTCTGAGAGAACCAAAAAATTAGGCATCACATGACGTGATAGCCAGCACTCAAGTATTTCTCTGGCTTCTAAGTTTTTCTAAAACCTAAACAGCGGCCCAGGGAAGAGACAAGTGAACACTGAAGGGGTAGTGCTGGGTAGTGGTGGCTTATGGTGTTGGCTTCTCACAGGTAAAGCTGACTCTGCATCAGCGAGACCTGCAGCTGGATGCCCTGCAGCAGGAGCACCTGGACCTCATGAAGCAGCTCACCCTGAGCCAGGAGACGCTGCATACCCGCGAGCAGGCCCTCGGCGAGCTGCAGACCCGCCACGAGGAGCTGCAGGCCCGGCTGGAGGAGCTCCAGGGAGACGTGGCCGCCAAAGATGACACCGTCCAGTTTCTGCAGAACGAGAAGATCGTCCTGGAGGTGGCGCTACAAGCGGCCCGCGCGGGGAAGGAGGAGTTTGACCGTGGCGCCCAGCAGCTGGAGGAGGACGCAGACGCCGCCTCAGAGCTCTTGGAGCAGCTGAGACAGGAGATAGCCGTCAAGTGCAGCCAGGTGAGGAAGTGGCTGCCCGCTGGGTTACGCTTACTGGGGTGAGAGGAGATGGGCTCCCTCAGGAAAATGTTTTTAAAGTTTATGTACAAGTTTTCCTTGGGGAATAAACAACAGTAGAACTCCCGGGGGCAAAGACTGGCTGGAGAGGAAGAGGCAGAATCCAGGGAGGCCGGTGCAGGGAGCCCTGTCTGCCAGGCCACCTTGGAAGCCACTTTGTACCTCCCTCAGCCATGTGGCCTCTGGCACGTAATCCTGCCACTGGAGCTGTTTCTTTTTGGGCACAGTAGCTTTCCTCTTACTGCTGTTATTAATATATGTATGTTGTTGTTAATATGTTAGCTGTGTATAGGGTCAGAGAAAGATGGAGTTAAGTTGTAGTACTTGCCTCTTGAGAGAATTGTCCAGTTGTCATGTGTACCAGCATTTTGAGGTGATTCACAAAAGGTACCATGGCCTTATGGGAGGACCACCGTACCTGAAAGAGAACTGGGCTTCATGTCTAACTTGTACTGACACTCTGTGACATAGGGCAACTTTACACCTTTTCTTTAGCTCCTCTTGTGAATGGCCCTCCCATTGGCGCAGTAACTTGTTTGGCCCCCAGCTGTATAATCCGACACTGACACTCTGTGACATAGGGCAACTTTACACCTTGGAGCCTCAGTTTTGTTATCTGAAAATAATCAATCAATAAACATTTATTAAGTGACTACTATGTGCAAGTCACTTGCTAAGCACTAAGGATACAAAAAGAGGCAGAAGACAGTGCCTGCCCTCAAGGAGCTTACAATCTAATGGAGGATACGCCAAGAAAACAAATATGCTCAAGCACGGTATATACAGGATAAAGATAGGGAATAATTAACAGGAAAGGCACCAGAAGTAAGAGGGGTTGGGGGAGACTTCCTGTAAAAGGTGGGATTTTAGTTGGGACTTAAAGAAAGGAGGTCAGTAGGTGGAATGGAGAAAGAAGAGTGTTCCAGGCATGGAGGATAGACAGAGAAAATGCCCAGAGCATGGAGGGTCTTGTTCATGAACAGCCATAAGGTCAATGTCACTGGACCAAAGAATATGTGTAGGGGAATAAGGTGTGAGGAGACTGGAAAGGGAGGAGGGGCCAGGTTGTGAAGGCTTTGAATGCCAGACACAGCTTTTTGTGTTTGATCCTGGAGGCAATAGGGAGCTTCTGGAGTTTATAGAATGTGATGGAGGGAAGAGGGGTGACATGATTGGACCTGAGCTTTAGGAAAAAACACTTTGGGCTGAGTAGAGGATGGCAGAATAAAGGTGGCAGAGTGGTCCAAGGTTGGTTTTAATGTGTTTTGTTCACTTTGTAGCTAGGGCCAGTCCAGAGTTCTTCTGATTCATCTCTTAAATGTCCTTGGTGTAGTTCAGAGAACAAAAGAGGGAGTATGTGATTGGTGCTTTGACAGAGAATGACTGTTTTCCTAAATCTTTGACTGCAAACTCTTTCCCAGGTCCTGCTGGAGTTTTAGAAGCCTGATGATTAAATATATAAGGCACTAGTTCAAGACATTGTCCTCTCCCTCATTAATGATAAATGTGTCAGTCTCACTGATGCTCCGTTTTGACTTGATGATTGAACTTCAGTTCTATCTCTGGCATTAGAGCATCTCTATGAAACGTCTCTGGGTCAGGAAGCGGGGAGATCTTTCAGTCTGCCCTCAGGGTTTGTAGGCCTATCAGGATGTGCCTGGGAGGGTTTATTAAGCACCATGTGGGGCTCAGTGATAGAGATAAAAAAACAAAGGGAAATTCCACTCTATTTGTGGGCTTGAAGTATCCAGCCTTTTCTCAGGTATGTAACTATGAGGTCATTTGAGGAGAGAAATAGCGATCCATGGGGAGGAGGAGAAGCTTCATGTACATCATACCGGACACTAAAATGGCACCTGAAAGGCTGCTAGGGAATCTCAGAGACAGAGCAAGAAGAAGGAATCCACTCCAGGCATGGGGTCACCCACGTAGAGGCACAGAAACGGAGTATTGAATTTGAGGAGCAAACTAGTAGAAAGCAAAAATAAAGGGAAGAAAGATGATAAAAAATAACCTGGAGTAGCAAGTGAGAGGGAGACTCTGGAGGGTTTTGAATGCCAGGTAGCAGAATTTATTTTTATCCTAGATGAATACAAATAATGCCCCCATTAAAGATGTTTGAGTAAGAGAATAACACAACTATACCCGTGTCTTAGAAATATAAATTTGGTGGGTCTTCCCAGTCTTTGATGCAGTGACCCTACTGTTAGTCATGTACCCCAAGGCTGTCAGAGGCAGAATAGTCACATACGTAGTTGGAATATTGACAGGAGCACTTTTTGTGGTGGCCACAAGAACTGGAAGCAAAGCAGATGCCCATTGATTGGGCAAAGACTGAACAAAATGTGGTGTGTTAATGCAATGGAGTAGTATTTGGGCTCTAAGAATAGGAAGCATTCAGAGAAGTATAGAAAGACTCATATGAACTGATGCAGAGCAAGGGAAGCAGAGTCAGGAGAACATTACACACGAAGACTCCACAGTGTCAGTGAAAACTATTTAAAAAGCATTTGAACTCAAGTCAAAAGTAGTAACTCATATTGGTTCTAGAGGACAGCTAGTAAAACATACTTCCCTCCTTCCAGTAGAGAAGCGAGGGACTACAGGTGTGGAACTTTGCCTGTGTTCTCAGACGGGCCCACTGGGTTAGTTGGTTTTATTTGACTGTTTCTTTTTTTTTTTTTTTTTACGAAGCAAGGTTTTCTGCCAGTGGGCAGTATATTGGGAAATGGCTAGAGATATCAATAAAACCTTTTATAGATGTTAATTTGCCAGCTTTGTGGAAGATAGATTGGAGAAGGGGATGACTGGAAGCAGGGAAACCAATTAAAAGGCTTGTGGAATAGTCCAGGTGAGAGGTGATGAGGCCCCAAATGAGGTTAGTGGCCTTGTGAGTGAAAAGAGGAAAGGGATTATAGAAGTCAAGTGAACAGGAATTGTCCACTGATTGAACTCAGGTGTGAGGCAAAGGGAAGGGCAAGGCTAGGGTACCTCAAGGTTGTGAGGGAACCTGGACGAGGTAGATAGTCTTTGAGATTTTTTTTCCATGTTTGGCTGCGTGAAAACAGACTCTTGGATGGTAGTTTTTTTTGAATGAATGTCTCCCTGGATCCCGGGGGTGGGGATAACAGAGTGTGTTTGTATTTCCTGTCCCAGGTGGAAAACCTGCAGCAAGAAAGCATCACTCTGAAAAAACAGACTCAGAAAGTGAAGGAGCAGTTTCTTCAACAAAAGGTAGAGTGATGCTCCTTAAATGAAAGTAACAAGTGAAAATTCATATTGATATAATACACTCTGTAGATAGAAACATTACCTTTTAGCTGATCACAGAGACAGACTTTTAACCCTTGATTTGATTGGTTTTCTTAAAATATATTTATAAACTTTATCACAAATTCCCCCTTAAAAAAGTTGTTTATAGAGCTTGAGCGTGGAAACTATTGAAACAAGGGTTCTTAATTAAGAAAAGTCACCTTAGACACCTGTCCTAAGAATGGTCTATAATTCTAGTATGTCCTAGTAGGTGATGGTGGAAGCATACCGGAGAGATACGAGTTCCAAGGACCAGCTGATTAGTGAATTGAAAGCCACAAAGAAAAGACTGGACTTAGAGATGAGAAATCTGAGGCAGGAATTAATCAAGCTTCAGGGTGAAAAGAAGTCAGTGGAAGTGGAGCATTCCAAGTTACAGAAGGAAGTGTCCCAAGTTCAACAGCAAATGACTGACCTCGAAGGACAGCTCCAGCTGGCGCAGAGAGAACGAGATGAAATGGAGACACAGTTACAGGTCTGGGCGGTACTGGTGGAGTTATCTTGTGGGGATTTCCAACTTGATCACTTAGGTTACCAAGAAGTCTTTCACAAGTATTCAGCTCCTTGGCTCCTCCAAAGTGTCTTATTTTAAGAATAGGTCCTCGGGTAGGACTCCCAACACTGCAGGTAATGAGTATCCACAGAGGAAAGACTTCAAGAACTGAGACAGCAGAGAGCCCCAGTAACGTTTTGTCAGCTGGGTATATGTAGGTGCTTACGTAGCCTCTAGTGTACCTGGAATCATGTTATTCGTGATGTTCACCCCACATAGCAGATCCCTGTCAAAATAGCATCTGCTGCCATAAAGCAAGCCACCACAGAGAAGACTAAAGATGGTTTGTTTCCCAACCTCTCACATTGTTTATCCATCTCTTTCTTTTCAAGTCTTTGCAGTTCGATAGAGAGCAAGTGGCATCTCTTACAGAGGTGAATGAGGTGTTGAAACAGCAAGTAGAGCAAATGCAGCTAGAAGCAAGAAAGTGAGTATGCCGCTGAGCGCGATGACCCAGCCCAGCAGCGCCTGCTGCCTGGGGAATGCGTGCACGGAAGTTCAGACGGATGCATGGCAGCGTTCGTGGGAGCGTGGCTTCATCACAAGCAGTTTTTCTTAATTTATATGCCTCTATATGGACAGATACTGTGCCTCTCCATATATCCATATAGATGTATAGGTGTGGCTGTGTAGTTATCTACATATAGAAATGTAGACCCACATATGTGCATGCTTCAGTGCTTTGATAATTCTGTGATCTCATGTATGAAATCCTTCTTCCATAAGTATAAAATCTCTTACCATAAAATATCTTCTCATTCTGTGTACTTGTTATATCTCCTCATATATAAAAATCCATGAAAGAAGATATATCTTTCTCCAGGTTTTAGTTTTTTGAACATTTTGTAGACACTATTACAGCCCTTGGGCTTCTTACCTTTAATTGTGTATGCATCGAATTTGTTCTCATGCTTGTTAAATTTATACATGTACCTGTGAACAAGGAAAAAAGTTTACAAGTCCACAAAACTTTTATTAATCTGTTCTTCTGCCCAGGATATGCACAAACCCTAAAATGAAATGGACGTTTTTATATTATTACACCCTGGGTTGATGTCTGTTTGTCAACAACCCGTGTGGGCATGATCCACCTTTAAAAAAAACACAATCCAAGGTGGGATATTCCAGGTTGGTAGACTGGAGAGACTGGGGATGTTATTTAATTGTGAAAGGTTCCACAACTCTACAAAAGGAATAAATTCAGAGTCCTTGTAAACGGGAAGCTTCCTTAGTACATTTAAAGTTGAGTTCCTCTTGCAAAAATTCTGTTTGTGTCCTGTTTTGGGGTAGCCATTCTCTTTCACAAAATGGCAGACCACAATTTCTAGGCAGAAATGACAAGTTTAAGCTCAGTGACCCAGACATTATCTTTTAGCTTTCAAATCATGCTTTTTAATCAGAGAAGGTCAGAGTCAGAAGTAGACTTAGACTTCATTTCTCCAACCCCTCATTTTTTGGTTGAGGACCAAACAAGCAATTGACTTGACCAACTCATGGCAAACTGTCCATGAAAGATTCCTGGAATGGAATGGGAGGGGCCAACCTCATATTTGTTTTTTCTTTCTTTAAATTATTTCTTTTTTAAATAAATTTGTTATTTTTATTTTTAACATTCATATTTTTTAAATTTTGATTTCTGAATTCTCTCACTCCCTCCCACTTCTCCATCCATTTAGAAATCAAGAAATGTGATATCAATTACACATGTGAAAGAATGCAAAACTTATTTCTGTATTAGATATGTTGCTCCCATGATCTTTCAGTGACACCATACACTCTCTCCAACCTGTCATGGAATATGAATTGATATATTCCTGTGATTGAGAGGAAAAAAGTAAGCAATGTTTTTTTGTTTGTAAGGAGAGAGAGAGTCGTCCCCTAATTTCATAGAAGCCTTCCCAAGAAGCTCTGAGAAGAGGAAAATGCAAATTGAAACCTTGGAAAACCTTGCATGTCTTATAATTGGTTTAATGAGTCACTCTTTGTCACTTCCTCCCTGGGACCTTGACCTGGATCATATGTGACATTAGTTAGCCCGGGAGGCCTGCTGAGGTTCCTTCCAAACTCTGAGATTATGTGAAGTTAAACATTTTATTTCATTTCAGTATTTGGTGTTTTTTAAGCTCAGATTTTTTTCTTTTTTCTCCTTTACTGTGCTCTAGGGCCATTACAGAACAAAAGCAGAAGATGAAGCGATTGGGTTCAGATTTGACCAGTGCCCAGAAAGAGATGAAGGCCAAGCACAAAGCCTATGAGAACGCAGTGGGCATCCTGAGCCGCCGCCTCCAGGAAGCCCTCACTGCCAAAGAATCTTCAGAGGCAGAATTAACCAAACTCAGAGCCCAGGTCACAGATGGAGGAAACAGCCAAGCTCTCAGTGTAGGCAGATGTCACCTTCTCTCTCTGTCACATGGAGGTGTGGGCTCAAAGTGCAGGTGCAGGGGAGGATTCCCCCCGGCCCCTGGGCCTCAGCATCTTCATCTGTAAAAGGAGGGTGGTGGGTCACATGCTCTCTGAGGCTCTTTCCAGCTCTCATCTTCTGATGTATTAGAAAGATGTCATTTTTTCCCTTTAGAGAACTTACTGATGGATACGTGAGGGAGTCAGACAAAAGGAATCTTCGGTTGTGGGCATAGATTTTCTCTTTAGTTGTTTATATCATGATTCTAAACTACCATTTAAATGTCCCATAGCCTTTATTACTTAGGATACGCTTTGTTTGCGTGATCCGTATTATTCAGTAGTCTCCCCTGCCCCATTCTGTCACAGGACCCATGCGAGCGGCTTCTCCCAACTTTTCAATATGGTGGTCTTGTTTGTAACACACAGCATAGGCCCCTCCTGTGAAAGGAGTTGTCCTTTTCCTGACTTCGTAAGTCTTCTGTGTCTTTCACCAATCGAGCACAAAAACTGTGCCCCATGGTTTTATTTGTTACAGTATTAAAATGTACATGATTTGGGTAAGTCAAGTTAAACCCCTTCTAAACAAAGCTTCTGTGGAAGTATATTGAAACATTTGTATTATACATGAAGCTTGTGTAAGTGACCGAAACCAGATCCTGCCCCTTAAAGCTGCTCTTGCTCAAATTGAAGTAGACATGTTGAATGATTGTTGTCATGTGACTTCATGAAGCAGGAAGAGCTGAACCTGCCCCCTCTGTCTTCAGGACCGAATCCAAGTCCTGGAGCTGGAGCTGCAGACTGTGGGTCACAGTAAGATGGTGCTCGAGAAGGAGCTCCAGGAAATCATCTCGCTGACCAGCCAAGAGTTGGAAGAGTACAGGGAGAAAGTCCTCGAGCTGGAGGATGAGGTGGCTGTCTCTGCTTTCTCTTGGGGGAGAAGAGGCTGAGGGATGCTGCAGGGATGGAGAGGGGGACAGCAGGGAAGATGGGAGGGTGGCTGTGGCTGCTGTAGTAATGCACACCTGTAACATACTCTGTTGGCACGGTCTGCTTTCCTGAACTCTACTCTGTGCGATAACTATTCAGAATGTTTTACCCACTAAGATGCACAACCAGCTTAGGTCACAGTGGGCCTTTATTATGATTTTTTCCCCAGCTCCAGGAATCCAGAGGCTTTAGGAGGAAGATAAAGCGTCTCGAAGAGTTAAATAAGAAGTTGGCTCTTGAATTAGAACACGAGCGGGGCAAGCTGACGGGTCTGGGACAGTCCAACGCAGCCCTACGGGAGCACAACGGTATCCTAGAGACGGCATTAGCCAAGAGGGAGGCAGATTTAGTGCAGCTGAACCTGCAGGTATTTGGAGCCCTGTGCCAGTGGGTTGGTTCTCGGTCACCTTAAAATCAAAACACGTCTTTCTTTCCTACTTTTGGCTTTTTTTTTTTTTTTGGGTGAGGCAATCAGGGTTAGGTAACTTGCCCAGGATCACACAGCTAGTAAGTTTCAAGTGTCTGAGACTGGATTTGAACTCAGGTCCTCCTGACTCCAAAGCTGGAGCTCTATCCACTGCACCACCTAGCTTCCCCAAAACTCATCTTTAAGAATAGTTAGAAGTAGAAGAATTTGACAGCCAGCCACAAGAAGAATTACGGTTTCTTCCTACCTATCTTTACTAAGACAGAATTTCCACAGTGGAAATGAGAACGTTTCTCCATGCTTCATAAGGCAATGGTTTAATTGGGAATTTTACTCAAAAAGGTTTTCTAGTGCACAGCTTTATCCTCTGGGACAATATCAACATGGCTGATGCATGTTTTTTTATTTGCTTAGAAAAGTAGAGGTTGTTGTTGTCTTGGTCATTCCTGAGGGTTGTTCCTTAGCCTCTTTGTTTGGAGGTTCCCAGTGGTAAAGAGGTGGGGGAGTCCAATAAGGACCACCCTTGCTTGAGAAGGCTAAGCAATAGTAGTAAAGTCTCTCCATCCTGCACACTGAGGAGTCCGTTTTTACGTAGCTTCTCTAGGAAAGCCTCTTTGTCTCTTCACAAAGACTCAAAACGCAGCATCTTTAAGTGGCACATCAGAGTGTCCAGGGCCCTGTGTGCGGCCCCCACCCCAAGGTCCCCTGCTGCGGCAGTGCCGTCACCCCCCCCCACCACCACCACGGCCCTGGTTTTGAGGCTGGGCCGAGGTCTCCCAGACACGTGAAATGGCAGCGCGCCGCCCTGCTTCCCCCTGTGGTCCAGGTCCAGGCAGTTCTACAGCGCAAAGAGGAGGAGGATCAGCAGATGAAACAGCTTATTCACACCTTGCAGACGGCGCTGGAGAAGGAGAAGGCCAAAGTGCGAAGCCTCAAGGAGCAGGTGGGTGGATGGGTGTGCCTGCACCTGCGGCCCCACCCTGGGCTCTGTGGGCTTGGCACCTGCCACATCTAGAAACTAGTAATACAGAGATGGCAGCGGCAAAGCCGTTTCTCGGCCTCCTTCAAGCATTACGTGAAAAAGCCCTTTTGTCTACGCCAGATGAAAAAGGACTGCTTAAATGCTTGTTTATTTCACAGAAGATGCACCTAAATAGGCTTCTTGGCCTGCCTCTTGCCTCCCCTTGCCACAGGTGGCCGCGGCCAAGGCCGACGCCGGACACAACCGCCGTCATTTCCGAGCTGCAGCCTTGGAGCTGAGCGAGGTGAAGAAGGAGCTGCAGGCCAAGGAGCAGATCGTCCAAAAGCTCCAAGCGGAAGCAGACGGCCTGCAGTGAGTATTGCCTGGAGTCCGGAAGACCTGAGTCCGAGTGTGGCCTCGGGCACTTACTGGCTCGGTGACCCTGGGCAACGCCCTCAACCTCTGTCTGCCTCAGCTTTCTCAGCCGTAAGATGGGGTAGTGACAGCACCTACTCCAGCAGGGTGTTGTGAGGATCAAATGAGATGATGGTTGTGAAGTGCTTGGCGTAGTGCCTGGTGCTTAAGAAATGTCAACCGTTTATAGCAGTGTTATTATTATATTTCAGTGTCTCCTGAGGCCTGGAGGTCAGAGGCACAGAGTGTGGTTTCTTTTCAAGTCTTGGTCACTACCAGTGCAGACCTCCCTGGTTTGACCATGCTTACCCATGGACTCGATCTCTATCCAGCTCTTGGCTGTTGGGAGGATTGGGAGGAGCAGCCTGGGTTCCGTTTGGCCCACTTTCTAGGGGAACTCCAGAAAGCAGCTTTTAGCTGATGTAATGGATAGGCAGGGTTTATGCCAGCATACAAATGCCTTGGTGGCACACATCAGGGTAACTAGCATACATGTAATAAGCCACCCTTAAAACAGTTCTGGCGATTGTGACCGGGATGGGCGGCCCTGGTCAGGATCATCACATGGGCTCAGCACAAGCGTCTCGTTATCAGACCTCCACAGCCAGCTTGTTTGCTTCCCAGTTTCTTGGAGTCTGTGTGCCCATAAATCCAGGGTGCTCTGGGAACATCCTTGTGAATGTCATTGTATGTCTCATATACACGACCGTCCCAAAGAGCCAGACGGAGAGGCCTTTACGTGCAGATCAGCACAGAAACTTTGTTCTTGTCATTGTGTCCGTCCCTAGAGCACAGGAGGGAAAACACTGCCAAGAGGTGACCCAGTTCCAGCAGGAGTTGGCAGAAGCTCGGGCTCAGCTGCAGCTGCTGCAGAAGCAGCTGGACGAACAACTGGACAAACAGCCTGTCGAAAACCAAGAGGTAAAAACCTTAAAGGGTTTCGTCGTCAAACAGCCCAAAGCAGGAGGCTGCTGATTCAGGCTTATCTCATTAGACAGTTACTAAATGAATTAATAGAAGACTAGTGAATTTTTTATAACACATTCCTTCGAGAATATGTCGTTTCTAATGATCAATGAACTATTTTTCAACCATGTTCTGCCTTGCTTCCTGTTCTCTTCCTTCAGGTTGAAGATCTCAAATGGGAGATAAGTCAGAAAGAGAGAGAAATCCAAACCCTGAAGCAGCAGCTGGATCTGAGTGAGCAGCACAGTCAGAAGGAATTGGAAGCCATCCAGCTGGCGTTGCAGGTAGCTGAAGCGTCCCGCATGGCCCTGAGGAAGGGGCCTGGGCTCGGGGCTCTTCAGGGTCAGCAAAGGAGAGGGTGTTTTTGATGGAAAACAGTAACAATCCTGAGCAGTCTCAGGCACATGCCTGACAAGGTTCACTGTCAGAACTGTCCTTCTCTTTTGAAATTAACCTGGATTATCCTGGTGGAAGGAAGAAGGAACCTGCAACTGCTCAGATTGCTCACCTCTAAATAAATGGCTTTTCAAGCAGGCAGAGATGAAATTAAGCCCAAGAACGCGAGAGCCAATCAGAATGAGGAGTGCTGGCCTCATGCTGTTTTCACTGGGACCATTTTCCTCCTTTTAAAATGAATATTGAGGAATTATGTTAGGTTCATTATTTTGGACAGAGATGTTGGCAGAGTGGCTGAGGAGGTGGCTACAAAGCCTCGTTAGATGCCCCGACCCCTCCTGGCTTTACAAGCTAGCCAGTCACTCAGACTCAGCTCGGGGTGGCTTGCCAGGGCTTGCCATTAGAGAGGAGCCACCCACCTGCCTCGATAAAGTGAGTTTATCACATCGGTGTTCTCTGTACAAATAAATCACGGCTTCCATCTTCATCCATCGTTAGGATTCGTCCTCTGACCTGCAGAAGTGCTGCTCTGTGACAGGGGACCCTTAGAGAGTTCCTGGCAAAGCCACGCAGTGGCTGCAGGGCCGTCCAGTGTGGGGGAGAGTCGTCTTCCTCTTTCCCTGGGCAGCCCCACAGCCTGCTTAGCAGGGGCCAGGCCCGGGAATCCAGACTGGGACCAACGTCACCTCTCCCTTCTCAGCCTCAGGAAGCAGGGAGAGACCTGGGGAGGGAATACTCACGCAGGGAAAGCGGGGCCTGCCTCAGCCCTTTGGAAATCGTTCAGCTTCTGGTTTTCCACAGTGGCTGAAAAAAACTCTCCTTCTCTCTCTAGAATATTAAAACTGAGCTCGACATGGCACGGGAAGATCTTTCGATGACCCAGAAAGATAAATTCACCCTTCAGGCTAAGGTGACAGAGCTGAAGAACAGCATGAAGACGCTGCTGCAGCAAAACCAGCAGCTGAAACAGGACCTGAAGCATGGCAAGATGAGGAAGGTAGTGCCCCACAGCCTGAGCCCCCACACGGGCACCCCGGGGACTGGCCGCGGCCAGCAGAGTTGTGTCCCCTCTGGCTGCCAGTTTGTATCTACGTAATGCTAAAACGTCACCCGCAGAAGAGGCTTTGTGATGGAAAGATGGCCAGGGCCACACCAGGAGCAGATTCCTGTCAGCCCAGGGGCGGTGGGTACAACCACCTGATTCACCCAGGTTACGGTTCTCGGTCTCCTCCTGCTAAGGAGATCCAGAAAGCAGCTCCTGAATAACTCTGGTCAGAGGCCGTAGGTCACAGTCATTGTTGGCTGAGGGCCACGGCACGCCTGGGGCGTGCTCTGTATGGGCTCTTCCTGCTGTGTCATTAGAGGAGTTTTATAGGCTTATGAGGTAAATTGCTATAATTCATCCGTCTGAAATAATATGCCAGTCAAACATGGGGGCATCAAAGTGGTGAAGCCTGACAACCCAGTTGGATAAGTAACATTTCATTATGATGCCCGAAGTCCTTCATGGAAAACTCTTATCTTCTGGTTCATATCTAAGGGAGGTTATATTGAAGATCACAAGTTTTCCAAATTAACACAGTCCCTCTGGGTTACCATATATAAAGTGCTTTGCAAACCTTAAAATGCTATATAAAGGCTAGCAATTACTTGGGGGGGGGCATCAAAACATGGGCATTGTACTTACCGAATTTTGGGGCCCTCCTTTCAATAGCTGGGTAACGTTATGCAGAATTAGAAGGCTTGGGTTTGCACATCTGTATTACCCTTCTCCCTCCCCACTGCAGTCTCTGCCTCTGTCTCTCCAAAACATAGGTGCTAATGACGCATTTGTTTTTCAGAAGAAAGAACTGAAGGGAGAGACCAGTTCCAACCCTGTGACTCCCGTTAAAATTCCCGACTGCCCTGTCCCTGCCTCCCTTCTGGAGGAGCTGCTCAAGCCCCCGCCAACTGTGAGCAAGGAGCCACTCAAGAATCTGAACAGCTGTCTCCAGCAATTGAAGTAGGACGGACCTTTTTGTTTAGCATTTAGTAAAGAAAATGAAATCCTTTGGGGACATGCTTTCATGTCACCTGTGCCAAAAACCCATAAATGGGTCTGCCAGCCTAAAAACCCCCTTCTTGCCTGTGTCTCCGTTCCATTTGGCTGCATCTCACAGGATGAGAGTTTCTGAGTTGAACAGGTTCTCCCGAGGATGCAGGGGCCCAACAAGCAGTGAGCCTCTAAGCCCTGGCAGGAGACCTTCCCTCCCAGGCAGCCCTAGCCATAGTAGGACAACTCCAGTTAGTTCTGGTTTTTCCACTCGTCCATCCTTCATTGAATACCTACTGTGTGTGCACCCAGGATTCAGAACAGGGGATACTCACAACCGAGGAGTCTTGCAATCTAGTTTAGTACATAAGACACATAATAGAGAAAGAGAGGCATATTTAAGTTTTATAGGGATTCAAAAGAAGGGAGGCTGAATTGGACCCTCCTCAAAGGAGTTTGGGATTCTGCTCTGCAAAGATTGCAGGAAAGTTGGCAAAGCAAAGCAAAGATTGCTTGCAGGCGAGGGGAATAACATGAGTGAAGGCTGGACCAGGCAGAGCCACACCTCGAGGGGAGAGGCTTTGTTAGTCAGCACCCAGAGGTAGAGCCAGCTGGGTCACCCTCTCCCTCACCGGCTCTGCCTTCTCAGGGGTACTGCTTTCTCCCTCTGTAGCTCTGGTCCATGTTAGGCCATGTGATGAAATGACAAACCACTCCATTGTCTTTGCCAGAGAAACCCCAAATGGGGTCATGGAGAGTCAGACACAATTGAACGCCACAACCCTGCATCCTCAAGTTTGATCAGTTTTCTTTGTTTCTGCCCTTTTGATAGATGCCTTTGAATTGTTTTAATTTGCATATCTTTGATTATTAGGAAAGCTGAACAAAAGAAAAAACTTTTTGGTTTTTAAAGCTTCTAAAAAGTTTTTAACTCCATTGAAGAAAAGAGGAAGATGAGACAAGGGTCAGGACTGTGACTCCAGGTGGAAGATCTAATTGATAGCCGAGAGGAAGCTGCTTTTGTTTCAGTTTTGTTTTCTTTGCTAAGGAGGATTTTTTTTGGACAGAAATAGCTGGTTAAGAAGATGGTGCCTAAGTGAAGTAAGGAGACGTAGGGCACCTGAGCGCCTTTGGTGACCTCAAGTCACCAGGTGTGAGTCAACTCTCAGATTACTGGGAAAAACAAGGCAGATGTCGCTGGTGAGGCCACAGACCGGGATCTGGGGAAAATCAAGGAGCGCAGGAGAGGACGGAAGAAGGGCGGATGAGTGAGGAGCTTGACTTCTGTTGCTGAGAAATTGGAGATCACATTATTGAAGGGATGGGTGTCAAACAGAGAAGCAAGTGGTGGCCAGGAAGAGCTAGCACCTGGGACCAAAGTCACACCCAGCTCATTTCATTTACCTTCTTATCCAGTCTTATTAGACTGCTCAGTAAGGGGAATGCCGGAGTTATCATACACCTCGATTTTAGCAAATCATTTGACCAAGTTTCACATACTGTCCTTTCAGAAAAAAAATGCAGTTTGAGCTAGAAGGTAATATGTTCAGATGGATTTAGAATGAGATGGAGCAGACCCAAAGAGTAGTCACCCATCATTCAACATCAGCTTGGAAAGTGGTCTCTAGCAGAGTGCCCTAGGGGTCTGGAAGTGGCCTTGAGCTAACGTTTTTATCAGCGACTTGGGTAAAGGCATAGATAGAATGCTTTTCAAAAATAGTGAACAATTATAAAAGTCAGGATGCCAAACAATCTTACAGGCTAAAACTATTAGGTTGAATCTCTAATAAGATGAAATTAATTTTTTTTCCTCTTTTATTATGAACTTGACAAGCATCAACAAATATGACCATTTCTGTCCACATTAACCAAAAATATATATATAGAAAAAAAGGATTGTATATGAAACCATGAATATTATATGTAGTTTGGGTAGTTTTAAAGTATATATTCAATTTATGTATCCCACATAGCCTTGTTTGTCTGTGTCCCCTTTCTGAACTTGGTTCTCTTCTTTTCTGTGTATTTTTAAATGTTTCACTAGCCTTTTCTTTTTTGGGGGGGCATTGTATCTTCTTATTACCTCTCCCCCCAAGTATTCATCTCCTTCCGTCTATTCCTCCCCCAAGAAAATGGAAGTACCCCTTTGTAACAGACAAATATAGTCAAGGGAAAAAAATCACACTTTGGTCATCTCTAAAAATAGTTTGATTCTGCACTTACAATCCATCACCTCTCTACCAAGAGGATAGAGGCCTGCTTCATTACCAGTCTTCTGGCGTCATTGGTTAGTCATTGCATTAATCAGAGCTCTTAAGTCTTTCAGAGTAATTTTCCTTTACAGCATTGTTGTCATTGTATAAAAATTGTGCTTTACTCTGTTAGCTCATGAGTCTTCCTAGATTTCTCTTAATCCCTTTTATAATTCTATACTGTGCTATAATATCCTTTTACATCCATATAATTTTTTCGGCCATTCTCCAGTTGATGGGCATCCCCTTGGCCTCCAGTTCTTTGCTGCAGCAAAAAGTGCTGCCATAAATGTTTTCGCATATATCAGTACTTTCCTTCTTCTTTGGCTTCTTTGGAGTATGAAATTATTTACTATGTATGAAATAATTGAGGATCAAAAAAAATCAATTTCACTAATAAAATATAGGGGCAGATAGGAATAGACAGTAAACTACCTGAAAAAATCTGCGCTTTTAGTGCACTCCAAGCTCAAGATGAGTCAGTAGTGTAATATGGCATCCAAGAGCTCCAGCAGTCCTTGCTGCAGTAAGAAAGTGCCCAGGCTTAGGAAGGTGATCGTCCCTGTGTACCTTGTCCTATCAGTGTACATCCAAATGGCAGTATGAAGATAATTGATAAGTTGGAAAGTGCAGTCAGAGTGGTCAAGGGTCTTCAGGCCATGCCATCTGATCTGTAGGAAGAACAGGGCATGATTAGCCTGGTAAAGAGAATATTTGTGGGGAATTATGGCTGCTTTCAAGTATTTGAAAGACCATCGTCACATGGAAGAGAGATGAGTCCCACGTGGCAGAATCCAAAAACAGTGAGTGGAATTAGCCAAGTCACAACAATTAAAGCTGACTCAAAGGGGCATGGGTGACCTTGAGAGGTGGTCAGTTGTCTATCCTGGCAGGTCCTCAGACAGAAGCGGCTGACAACCACTGAAAGAATGTGTTTTTAGGGGGATTGTTGTTGAAGGGGGGGTTGGCATGTGTGCATGCTGAGCTCCTCACAACTCAGAGTTTCTGGGTGGTTTTCAGCAATTATTTGTGATTTCTGTATCGTTTGTTGGTTGTCTGCTGATATGTCACCTTTGATCCCTTAGGGAATGAGTATTTCCTTTGAATATATCAATTTAAAACATCAAATTTCTATATGTTTGGTTTACTGCAGCTATTTTATCTCTGCTGTTTTTTTTTTTCATCTTGGTTATTTGCGGGGGGAGGGGTGTTGTGGGTTTTTATGTATAATCATAGCATATTTTCCTTTGTTCAGCCGATAAAAAATACGAATGTATTATTTCAGTTTCATCTAACTTTGGAGAGTTTTTAAGTAGTTAACTATATAGTCTGGCTGAAATTTATGTTAGTATATGGGATGAGGTTTGAGGACCCAAATTTATTTTCAGCCACATTCAGTTCCTAAGGAGGGTTTTCTATTGGCTTTAGAACCTAATATTTTAAATGTTGTAGTAGAAAATCATTATACCTCTTTCTGATGTTCCTAGATTGCCTTCTTTTGACACAGTTGGTATTTATTCCTTTGACATATTTCCTTTTCTTAAAAGGCAAGAGATGGATAGTCTTCAGCGCCAAATGGAAGAGCACACGATCACAGTACATGAGTCGATGTCTTCGTGGACTCAGATGGAGGGCCACTTAATGGACCTCTCGGTTCCCTGCCCTCCTGCCGCCTCTAGGGAACTCGAAAATTCCAGCGTTGACCGAAAGGAACAGAACCACCCTGCCCACACCCAGCAAGTATTGGAACAATGACCCCAAGCTGCCCCCGGTTCTCTTCTCTAAGTGTGTGAAGGATCATTGTTTTATCACCCTTATTTATTTGACTGTGTACTTGATGTTTTTCTATGAGTTGTTGTTTTGAGTTCTCCTTTTGTCGATAAGGGTACAAGAGAGTGATGGCAAAGGACCAGAGAAGTAACCTATCCGTGGGCCATGCTTAATTCCCGATTCCTTTGACATGATCCTACTGCCTACCAAAGTCACTCAGTCTCAGATGGGGTCTTGTCTCTGATATTCTGTACGGGAGTCTGGGTCAGTTCTGAGGAATGGTATGTCAGCACAAAATTCTGAGAGATCCTCTTGGTAACCTTGTTGAGAAGGGGATTTCAGAATTGTTGCCGTCAGTGGAGACATCTGGCCTGGGGAGTTCTTGCTCCATGTCTCACTTTCCTTCTCAGCTCGGTGGGAAACTTTATTTTCCTGCAGAGAAGAAAACACTTATTTTGCACCTTTTACTTTATTTTTCAAATACATACATCCTCTAGTTGGATGTCTATAAATAGTTAAAAAAAATCATATAATTGTTACAAAAAACCCTTCTATAATTTAAAAATTACTCGGATTGTCTTCTTTGTTCTTCTGTCTTGTTGCCATGTTTAAGTCTGCTGTTAGAAAATCTTGTATATAGAGTATTTAGGGAAGCTGACCAGACAGGTAAGGCTTTTAGAAAAATATTTTATTTACTATACCTTTCAAACACAAAAATGCCTATATGAAAGGGTTTGGGGTTTTGTTTTTTTTTTCATCACCTTTCTTTCGTGGCTGTTTGCAAAGTGCACAGAGCTTCACTTTCAGTGGGAGCAGTCTCCCTTGCCCTAGCCAAAGCATCGCAGTTCGTAAGTGGGGGACCTGTGACCTTCGGGTCCAGAAGGACCTGGGGTCCCGCCTAAGCGGAGGAAAAGGAGGTTAATTGGGAGGATGAGGGAGTGTGTAGGAGGGAGGGAGGAAAAGGAAAGGGAGAGATGAATTGGCGACGACGGGTAGGGTAGGGCACTATTGTCCCAACTTTGGCTGTGACAGCCTGAGGTTTAGACTTGAAACTGACATAACAGGAGAGTTGCCTCAGCCAACTGAGCCAGTGTAGCCATTGAGAAAAAAACACTCCCTGCAGACTGGACTTCATGAGCATGTTGGCTAGTTTTACAAAAAAAGGTTCCCATTTAGTCTCTTTCCTGCTCAGGAATCATTGTTTCTGATGCAGATGAGTGGAAAAAATTAAGACACCAATATCAGTGCAGACTTCTGATTGTCTTTTCTTTCCTGGGTGCTCGTGAAACCCAGAATACTTTGATTTACAAATTGGGCACCCTGGATAGGCACACTTCAACTCCTCACATCGTTCCACCCAAACTAAACACCATCAAAATGATGGATCAGGAGGCTAGCAGTTTGTGAACTTTGGATTTTGTTTTCTTTAATTTGCAAAGAAAAATCTAGGAAAAAAAATTGCAGTAAGTAGTGGGAGATTTTTGTGTTTGTAAGCTTTAGGGGAGGGAGGGAATAATCTATGAATGGGGCTCTCAGATGCCCATTATTCAGAATAGCTGGCCTGAAAATGATGTTATGAAGTGTTATTGATCAGTCCAGATATGCTCATGTTTACTCTATATATGACGGAAACTTAATTACTCTCATGGAAAACAGTATGGTATTCTTAAGCCATTTCTTGTGTTCTTAAAGCTGCCTCTTAAACTGTTGCAAGAGGAAATAAAAATACCCTATTGTTAGTTGATAAGGTTAAAATAACATTAATGTTAAATACACTTAGTGATACTGAAAAAAAATACTCCCATCAAGTGTTGCCATTTCTAAAGAATTGTCATTTGTGCGAGGGTGATTCTTGCTGCCATACTGGAAAATCATCCTTCCCCACAGATGCAGGCAGAAGACCCCCCCTCCCCCACTAGTCTTGTGTGATGCTAGGACGTGTCTCATCTTTTCCCGCTTGTCTCACCCCCAGGCCGCGTATGGGGTGCTCCCTATCAAGGCACATTCAGGGTTCACTTTTCCATAAAGGAAGAGAAGCTTGGTTAGTCGTCAGGTGAAGTCAAACTTCTTTTGTTTTACTTCATCTTTTTCTTTCTGCTCTTGGTTATTTCTCACATATATTCCTTCTGTCACTCCCGCTCCCACCCTGAGAAACACAGTAATTTTCTTGACTCTCTTTGCAATGTGCTCGTCCCAAAGCCCCTGCCGGTCCCCTCCCTTCTGGCTCAGAGAGAATTCACAGGGTCGAGTGTTTTAGCTCTGAATGTGATTCTCTAAGGCTCGGATCCTGCTGTGGGTTGGGTAGAGGAGTAAGGGATGCTCAAGACTGCTTGGCTTCCCTTTCTTTCCTATCCTCCCAGCTGCTGGACATCAGTCCCTTATTTTCCCCTTTCCCTTTCTTCCCCTAGTACCTAGGACACCCTAGGCTAGGGAAATTAATCTGAAGCCTCTCAGTGTCTGCTTAGACACTGCCATTAGGCTTCCCCAAGAAGTCACTTTAAAGAGGAAAACTGGTGCCTCCATAACCTACAAGATGATCTCCAGGTTGCCTATTTTGAATTCGCTGAGGGTTTCCTTGCCTGCAGGGGACTCTGCTTCCTGTAGTTGTCTCACTGTCCTACCTCCCCCAGCCAGGGTCTAGTGAAGAAAAGCCTAGGTAATCTGCTGTTTCTCCAAAACCATAGTTTTGAAATTGACTCGTGAGTCAACACGTGCAAAGAAAGCAGAGATAATTCCTTTATACAGCAAAGACTTGACTTGCTACGTACTTGTAGATGTCTATAATGAACGTGATGTTCAATACTGAAGGGAAAGTTCATACTCTGTGGAATTGTTACTTAGTCTTCCAGTTTGTTCCAAAATGTTTTGTGCAACCTGGTTGTCATTCCTTCTTTGGTACACAACATCTCCAAGAGATATTATGGATCTTATAGATTCATAAAACCGTTCTTCCCTCTGGAGGGTGTGACAGCTGATTTTTATCTTGCCATAGGATGCGAAAGTGGCTATTGCTATGGTTGATACAGATTTAGGTCCAAATTGTAAAGAGATCCCCAAGAGAGATGCCCCAAGGTGTGTACTGATAGATACAGCTGGGCAGTACTTTGTGAGACTTTCCATGTTGCTCAACTGACAGTATCCATTTTCTGTACAGGGGAAGTTTCCCTGTAAAAGCAATAGCAAATCAGATTATAGACCTATAGATCTGGCATGGGTATGTACGGACACTTTCATGAGTGCTAAAAAATGTCTTGAATAGATATCATGGGATGAAACCATCCAATTATTAAAAAGAGATGCCCAGAAGCCTCACTTTAGCCAGATCCTGTGTGGCATAGGATTGGGTGTAGACCCAAGGGGTCTCATGCCTTCCTTATCCAAGGCAGGTTTGTGAGTGGAGGTATCAGAAGCACTGTTAGACCATGGTCTCACCTCAACTGTGCTCCCACAGTATGGGCCCAAAGATAGCAATACAGGGAGGCTTTAGTACTCTGAATGGTTTTCAGTTATCAAATCAAATATTCATTAGCTAATCAAAATAAGCTTCACATACATGCAAAAAATTATTCATGCATACAAATTTATTCAAATTTGTTCATCAGGTTGGGGCTCTTTTTTGGTGGAATAATTTGAGGAAAACGTGACACCATGTACAAAGAATGATTATCTTACACAGCATGTTAATTAAAAAAGGTTTAAGTGTGCATAGGAATTCCTAAGTTTTGTGCAATAAACTATTTTTTGTAAAGGGTTTCATATTTATTTTTGGGGGATTCATTATATTTGAGTACAGTTTGTCTCTTACTGAGGTGTATGTCCCCCCCTCATAAAAAATGTTAAATACTTCATGAAAATTCATTGATTTCAATAACAGTTTTGCTGTCATTCTATCAGTTTTCAAAATGCTAAGTCTGATTTTTTTCTGTTCCACTTAAATGACTGAAGCAAAACAATCTTGTTCTTATTTCTTTCGTCTGTAGCCCCTTTGACCAGTTTTGATAGTTCACACTTGCACCTATATATAAAAACGAACAGAAACAGGTTTGTAAGAATTTACAGGTATCCACTGAATTGGTTACCAGAAATATCACTGAACACATCCAAGATGGCAGCACTAGAAGCAGTAGGTTGAAGTTGCCTCAGGTTCCCCATCTGTAAAATGATGAGTTAGGCTTTATCGTCCCTGAGGTCCCTCCTAGGAGATGCCTCCTATAGGATCACAGGACATCCAGCCTAGATCCAGTGATCTGCCTGCATGTCCTATGGACAAGAAGTCAAAGAGATCTACAACTCATCTTTCCCCTAAAACCCACCTCCCTTTTCAACTCCCCTGTTTTCATTAAAGGGACTTTAATGCTTCCATTTACCTAGACCCACAAATTTGAAATTGTCCTCTATTCTCTTTCACCATCCATATCCAATCAGTGGCTAAATCTCATCGGTTCTGCATTCCAGACACCCCTCGTAGCCATCCCCTTCTCTGCACTCACAACCACTACCTTTTCCGTTAGACTGTGGCAATGATTTCCTAATTGGTCTATTGCCTTTGTGTCTCCTCTTGCCCTATCCATCCTTTTCACAACTGCCAAATATTCCTCAAGCAGGGTTCTGATCAAAGAGCTCCCTCTGTTGCCAAGACAGAATATGAACTCTTATTTGAGTCGTAGGGTGTTTTATACTCTGCTTCCCACTCATCCCTGGGCTTATTATACATTGTTGTCCATCACGTTCTAACGTTCCAGCCAAGCTGCCTTACTTGCTGTTCCCCTTCTGATATTCCAAATCAATTGAACAGGCATTTGTTAAATGCCTACCATGTACAAAATCCTGTGGTAGGCTCTAGAGATACAAAGAAAGGCAAAAAGATAGTCCCTGCCCTCAAGGAGCTCACAGTCCAACGAGAGAGACAACACGCCAACAACAATATGCAAACAATATACTTAGATGAAAAAGTGGAGATCATCTGCAGAGAGAAAGTACTGGAAGCAAGAAACACTGAGAAACCTTAATGCCCCATAGAAGATGGGATTTGGGCTGGGACCTGGAGAATGTCAGGGAAGCCAAGTTGAAAATTCCAGGCAAGGGAGTACAAAGGCACAGTGGAAACAGAATTAGGAGATGGAGTGTGAGGAACAGCATGGAGGCCTGTGTCCCTGGTGGCAGGGAATAAAATGTAAGACTGGGAAGACAGCAAACAGCCAGATTATGAAGACCCTTGAACACCAAATCAAAGATTTTATATTTGATTCTGGAGGTAATATGGAGCCACTGGAAGTTATTGATTGGGAGGAGAGATATTGCAATGATCCAAACATGAAAGGATGAGGACCTGCACCTGGGTGGGGGCGCTGTCAAAAAACAGAAAGGGAGCATGTGAGCAATGTTACAAAGGTAAAAATCAACAGGTAACAGACTAGAGACGGGGACTGAGAGACAGGAGACTTGGTTGTGCACCTCAGGAACTGGGAGGATGGTGGTACCCTCCATAGTTGAAGGGAAGTTAGGAAGAAGAGAGAGTTTGGGGGAGAAGGAAAGAAAACAAGTTCAGTTCTGGATATGTTGATTTGGGGATCTCCGTCTTCCCCTTCACTTCTTGCAGCTTGGAACCCCTGGCTTCCTTCAAGGCTCATCTCAAGTTCCACTTCCTTTAAGGCCATTCCTGATTCCCTCAGCTATGAGTGCCCTCCCCCAAATCACTACATATTGATTTTGTGTATATATTCCATACTTATCTGTGAACATGGAATCCCCTAATGGAACATAAATTCCTTGAGGGCAGGAACTACCCTGCTTTTGCATCTGTATTATCCCCAGCTTCTACCACATAGGTGCTTGATAGATGCTTATTAGTTGATAGGCCAAAGGTTTTTGTTTTGTTTTTTGGTGGAGGAGCATGATTCCTCCCCAACTCTGAACTGCTTGATGAGGATCCAAGCTGCAATGAAAAAATACTGTGCCCCCTTCTTGCAAAAATTAGTTGCCTGGAGAAAAGACAGCTAGGGGACAGATTTACAATCCACAAATATTTGATTGTCAAAGAAAGATTGAACATCTGCACTCGGGGGCCACACAGGATTAGGACCAATTGGGAAAAGTTAAAGAGAGGCAGAATTTGAGTTGATATATGGGAAAACAACACAGATGAAATGGAATTTCCTCATCCGTCTTCAAGAAAGGAATTAGGATTGAATGGCCACTTGGTGGCAGGGTTCTATAGAGAATGTATGCTTCAGATCAAGGTTTTACTTGCCACAACCTTTCTAGTCTATGAAGCAGAGACTTGGTAGGATGGGACTCATTATATTGTATCAATATGGAAGAGTCTATTTTTTTTAAAGGAACAAAAAAAAAAAGGAGTAATATTGTATATTAAGAAGATATACAGGACTGAAGTCAAGTCCACAAGCCTTTATTACTCAGTAAGCATTATGGGCCATACAAATATAAGCCAAAAGTAATGTCCTCAAGCATCTTAAAAATCTAATTTGGGATGACAACACATAAAAGAGGTAAAGAAAGCAGCTCTTCCAGGGAAGAAGTCCCGGGAGGGTGGGGGGAGGGATCTTTCAAGCTAAGGAGACATCTGAGGCATGGAAGCAAAGTCCAGAGTAGGAGGGAGGAGAATGAGAGTGTGGAAGCAGGGGGATGTGACTAACAAAGAGGGCAGTGGAAGCATAAGGAAAAAAGAGAAGAAAATTTTGAAAAACCATTCGTACATGTTTCATCTGTTGTGTAACAGAGTTAAAGTTGTAGTGATTATATTATTTTCCAAATAAACACACAAAATACAAGCTGTAACTGATCAGTGGTCAAGTCAGAAGACAAGTCTTAAGCACGTGTTGGCAGATGAGACTGCCACACATTGTCCAGAAGTCCAGCGTGCATCGGCAGGAATATGTGCATGTAACGACTTGTTTACAGTGCGATACTATACGGTTACACGTTGCAATACTGTATCATCAAAATATCGATACAGGAAAAAAACCACAAATTTACAATAAATTATTAAATTTAAGATGCATCATTTTAAAAAATATATATATTTTTTAATGATGCAAATTTCAAAAAATATATATATATTTAAGGGTGGATTTCCAGGGGGGCACTGAGTAATTTTTTTTGAAAAGGGGGTAGCAGACCAAGTAAGTTTGGGAACCTTTGTATATCTATATCTATAGATATAGATAGATACACACGTATATATATACACATACATACATATACATACATGTGTGTATGCATGTACATATATATATGACTAACAAAAGGAAGAAATATAAAACTAGAAAAAAGTAGGAGAGAAAAAGGAACTAATAAACAAAATCCTTAAGGGAAAGGTGTAACAAACAAGAAGAGGAGATCAGAGGTGAGGAGAAAAGAGCCAATGGGAACAGTTATCTTTAAAAAAAAAAAAAAGATCAAAGTAAAGTGACTGAAGAAACATAACACTGTGTTTATAGCAAAAAAGGGAATTTGAAAGTAAAAAACTTCTACACAATGTTAATGTACCTAGGATAAGAATGGAAGAGGTCAAATAGGGAAAAATCTTTTTATCAAATTTATCTGATTAGGGTTTAGTATCCAAGATATATATAGATATAGGTATATCTATGTGTATATGTATATATCTTTATGTTATATACATATATGTATATATGATATGAACAATTTTTTAAAAACCTACAAGTATTCACAACATTAAAAAAAAATGCTCCAAATCACTAATAATAAGAGAAATAACAAAAGAAACAAATCAAAACATTCCTGAGGTTTGACCTCACACTCTACAAATTGACAAAAATTTTAAAAATGGCAATATTGAAGAGGTAGTGCAAGGATAGGCACATTAATACATTGTTAGTGGAGTTGTGAAACTGTCCAACCATTATAGAAAGCCATCTGGAAGTATGCAAATAAAGTGACTAAAATATCCATTCTCTTTGAACCTGAAATTCCATTATTGGTGAGAGAAATGATGATTTCTTTCTTATATCAATAACCAATTATTAACTGAGATTAAGATTTTTATTTTCCTATTTCCTCCTTCTCTACTAGGGCAAATCAGCCTCTGAAGAAAGGGCTGATGATGAGATTCGATTTAACATTCTCCTCAATCTTGTTTGAGGCCCTATCCAACTGGGGAAGCTTAGTTCTGATTAAAGAGTAAATTCCACCCATTATGTTCTATTCAGACTGGCTTGGTTGGGATGGGGGTTGGGGTTAGAGGGAGATACCTTTTGTATAAGTTTCAGAGGCAGGAGTAGTCTGCCTTGAGATGAGTCTCTCTTTGTCCATGACTGACATGATCAGAGTCACTTTACTTCACCCACCACTCATTATAACATTCATTCTCATTAATTGTTAACCAAGTAGAGCTGATTCCCACCTATGGGGAACACCCACTCTTCCAAGGGTATAGAAGTTTCAAGAGGCCTCCATGAGAGGCCTCAGTTTATGAGAGAAAGCTAAATGATCATTCTTTTATTAATTACTAGCTATAATTAATAAAATGATTAATTACCCAGAAATTATGTCTCAGACTTTTCATGCATCACACTGGGCTTAAACCCTAAGGAAGCATTGATAAAAACAAAATCGGGGCAGAGCCAAGATGGCAGAGGGAAAGCAGTGACTTGCTTGAGCTCTCCCCCCAAACCCCTCCAAATACCTATAAAAAATGGCTCTAAACGAATTCTAAAGCAGCAGAACCCACAAAAAGACAGAGTGAAACAAATTGCCGGCCAAAGACAGCCTGGATAGTTGATTGGAAAGGTATATCGCACCGGGCAGGGAGAGGAGCGCAGTTCAGCGTGGGTGCGCAGGCCGCAGTGACCCTGGAGCAGGCTTCAGAGAACTGAATCTCGGACAGCTGTGGTGGTTTCCAGACTTCTCAACCCAGGAACACCAAAGACAACTTAGAAGGTCAGTGGGAAAAGTCTGTGACTGCGGTGAGAGAGGAGCTAGGCCTCAGCCACAACTCTCAAGCGTGGCCTGGGGCCACGGCTGTTTCCTGAGCTTCCAGCCCATAGACTGAGGCATAATCAAGTGGCTGATCAGAGGGGGATTGCAGGGATCTCTTTGCCAGGGCTGAGGCAGGAATCTCTTGCTTTACCAGTGCTTGGATCTGGGTCACAGTTCTGAGGGGTGGTCCTGGGGCGTGGAGGAGCACTGGCGTGGTGGAGCTTGTGGCTGTAGAGAGAAAACGCCTCGCCCCTTATCAAAGCACCTTGGAAGAACTGAAAATTTTCAGATCCCTAGAAGTATCTCTGAAAACAACTGTACAAACCCCCGAAGCTTGGGACAGTACATTCTCCACATTGGAAGCAGACTTTTACCTTAACAAAGAGTTTAAAACTCCAGTAATTTGGCCGGGATCATAAGTAAGCAGTGCAAAAAGAGTCAGACTATATTATCTTACTTTAGCGACAAAGAAGATCAAAACATACAACCAGAAGAAGACAACGAAGCCAAAGCTCCTACATCCAAAGCCTCCAAGAAAAATATGAATCAGTCCCAGGCCTTGGAAGAGCTCAAAAGGGATTTTGAGAAGTAAGAGAAGTAGAGGAAAAACTGAGAGTGATGCAAGAAAATCATGAAAAACAAGTCAACAGCTTGCTAAAGGAGACCCAAAAATATACTGAAGAAAATAACACCTTAAAAAATAGCCTAACCCAAATGGCAAAAGAGGTCCAAAAAGCCAATGAGGAGAAGAATGCCCTAAAAAGCAAAATTGGCTAAATGGAAAAGGAAGCCCAAAAGATTACTGAAGAAAATACTTCCTTAAAAATCAGAATACAGCAACTGGAAGCTAGTGACTTTATGAGAAATCAAGACATTATAAAACAAATCCAAAAGAATGAAAAATTAGAAAACAATGTAAAATATCTCATTGGAAAAACAACTGACCTGAAAAATAGATAAAAACAAAATCCCCATATACTCCAAAATATTTTTAGCATTACTTTTTATGATAGCTAAAAACTATAAACAAAGTAGATGGCTATTAATTGGGGAATGAATAAATAAACTGAGGTACATGAATGTAATGGAATATTACTGTACTGTGAGAAATGATGTATGTGTGATGACTACAAAGAAGCATGGAAAGATCTATATGAACTGATGCAGAATGAAGTAAGCAGAGCCAAGAAAACAACTGTTGTTGTGTCATTTTCAGTCATGTACAGAATTGTTTTCATGTTGTTTCTCCCATTAGACTATAAGCCCCTTGAGGACAGGGACCATCCTTTGCCTTTCTTTGTACCTGCGGCACTTGAGCACAGGGCCTGGTACACAGTACAAATGTTCATTGACTGGCTGGCTGATTCCATGTAAGTCCTTTACAGATGTTATACTTCAATGCCTCACTATGGCATGGTGGTAATCCTGGGTTCTTGAAGACTATGCCACTGGAATACAAACGCTGTTTGGTTCTAGTCATTTTGGTCCTCTTCAAGAACAAAGGACAACAACCACCAACCATGCTGGAAAGGCTTTGAGTGTAGGCCCCATAACGGACCATATATATTGTCCAAGGATCAACCTTGTTGAAGTTTAGAGAGGTTCATTACCAAGCTATATATGGGTTGATTGTAGAAGGGCCATGTTCTACATCAATGGAGAAAGCACCGATACTGATAAAAGCATAGGTCTTTGATATAACACAGTTTGCCTGGGCACATACAGATTGCCCAACATGGAGCCTCCCTAAGTCTTCTACCACACAGATACTGAAAGCCACCGGAGGGACCAAAGGGAGCAAGAAAGGTCATGGTAAAAGCGGTGTTGGTCAAGGCTCAGGGTGGAGAGGAATGACCTGAGGTCACTTATAGACCAAGTGGTGAGCCAGAAGTGCAGTGACCAGGGCAGCTAGGTGGTGCAGTGGTAGAACATTGGCTCTGGAATCAGAAGGATCTGAGTTCAAATCCAGCCTCAAACACATGATACTTACTAGCTGTGTGACCCTAGGCAAGTCACTTAACTGCAATTGCCTCACCAAAAAAAAAAAAGTGCAGTGACCATATCTGGCCTTGGATTATAGAACATTGGAAGAACCAAGAAATCAAAACCCCTCATATGGAGCTCAGAAAACAACAAAAATGAAAAAAAAAAAAAAAGAAAAGAAAACCCTGAAGCATGAGACATTATCTCTCACACCCTGGGAGCAGAGCCCAACTCTAACATCAAGTTAATGGCCAAGAAAATAGGCCATTTAAAAATGAGTAAAAAACAGAGAAAGAAACCCAACCATAGATAGCTACTACTGTGATAGAGAATATCAGGGTTCAAACTCAGAAGGAGAAAAAACAGGTTCTCATAAAGCTTCAAAGAAAAATGTAAAATGGCCAGAAGCCAAAAAGAGTTCTTAGAAGAGCTTAAAAAGAACTTTAAAAATCAAATAAGAGAGGTTGAAGAAAATTTGGAGAAAAAAATAAGAGTAATGCGAGAAAATCAAGAAAATAACGAAAAGAAACTCAATCAATTAGAAAAAGATCCAAAAATTTGTGGAAAAAATAACTCCTCAAAAATTAGAATTGAGCAAGGGGGAAACTAATAACTTCATAAGATATGAAGAAATAATGAAACAAAATTAAAAGAATAAAAAAAAGAAGAGAATGTAAAATATCTCAGAAAAATAACTGACCTGGAAGGATTGAGGAGAGACAATATAAGAGTAATTATTGAAAGTTATAATCAAAACTGAAAGTTATAATCAAAAAAGAGCCTACACACTATACTTCAAGAAATTATTAAGGAAAATAGCCCTGAAGTTTTAGAACTAGAGGGGAAAACAGAAATTGAAAAAAAAAAACCCACTGATCACCGCCTGAAAGAAATGGTTGTTGTCCTTCATTCTCGAAGAGGACCAAAATGACATCACTATGCCAGAGTCAAGTTGCAGTGTGTCTGGCTATAGCTGATCAAACCAACACGAGCTCTAAATGCTCTACCACAGGTTGGGCACAAATAATCCATGTGAACATTTGGGGTGGATTCTCTAAATTTGTGCATCTCATGTTTCTTTTGAGCTGCTTCAATTCTGCTTTACTCAAAGAGCACAGCACATTCTCTTACGAGCAGTCCTGTGCCAGTGTCTCCCATGCCACACAATCAATTCCAAAGTTCTTGAGACCTTGAGAGTGTCCCTGTATGACTTCTGACCACCATCTGAGTGCCTGCCCTGTGTGAGTTCTCCATAAAATAGTCTTTTTGGTAAGGGTACATTTGGTATTCAAAATACATGGTCAGTCCATGGTAGTTGTGAGAACTCCACAGGGTTTACCAGCAGGATAGTTCCATCTCTAAGAAGGCAGCATTTAATTTCATCAAAAGTAAAGTACAAGCAAAGCTTAAAGAGATGTGGGATTCTTGGCTCAGTAAGAAGGCAGATAAAATTCAGTTTCATGCTGATAGTAACAATCCGAAGTGCTTTGATGATGTCCTTAAGGTTATTTATGGGCCAAAGACCTATGGTGCATCTCAGCTACTCATTGATTAGTGATAAGGACATGATCCTAGAGAGATGGGCTGAACATTTCCACAGTGTTCTCAACAGACCATCATCAATCAATGCTGAAGCCACTGACCATTTACCTCAGATTGAAGTCAATCCCTCCCTATCTGAAGTTCCAACTGAAGAGGTTTTGAATATCATTAGGCTCCTTTTGTGTGGCAAAGCACCTGGTGCTGATTCTATTCCATATGAGATTTACAAGGGGGGGTGGTCCATTTTTCATACAAAAGCTGATTAAAATTTTCCAGGTTATATGGCAAGAGGAGGTTATCCCCCAGGAGTTCAAGGATACCTCCATTGTCCATCTCTATAAAGGAAAAGGAAACAGATTGTCCTGTGACAATCACAGTGGGGTCTCTCTCTTAGTCATTGCTGGCAAGATTCCTGCCAGAGGCCTCCTTAATAGGCTGATCCTTCACCTGAAAGATGGTCATCTACATGAGAGCCAGTGTGGCTTCAGAAAGGGCCAAGGAATGGTCAATATGATGTTTGCTACCCGACAATTCCAGGAGAAATGCCGGGAGAAGAACAGAGGTCTGTACACAACATTTGTAGATCTGACCAAGGCCTTTGACACTGTCAGTTGTGAGGGCTTATGGAAAATTATGTCAAGGTTTGGTTGCCCAGGGAAGTTCATCAGCATTGTACATCAATTTCACAAATGGCACGCTTGCCGGGTTCTGGACAACAGATGATACTCTCGTGCTTTCCCAGTCACCAATGGAGTGAAACAAGGCCTGAAAGAGACAGCAAAATGAAAACTCATAGCAACATTACAACTCAGTTTCAAAGCTCCCAGGTCAAAGAGCAACTCTTACAAGCTACTTGAAAGAAACAATTTAAATATCATGGCACTACAGTATTGTGCAGTATTGCAGCACTACAGAGGCACACGGACATGGAATGTGATATCCTGAAGGGCAAAAGAGCTGGGTTTAGAACCAAGAGTAACCTACCCTGCAAAGTTGAGTGTAACCCTGCGAGGGGAAAAAAAAATGGATATTAATTAAACGACTGTCAGGTATCCTGGAGGAAAAGACTAGAACTGAACTGAAAATCTGACTTACAAGAATCAGGAGAAACATAAGGTAAACTAATTGTAAGGGATTTAGTAAGGTTAAACTGTTTACTTCTTATATGGGAAAATGATATTTGTAACTCTTTAAGAATGTTATCATTATTGAGGGAAGGCTGTGCAAAGTCACCAGCCTCACTTCCCTGGAGCCATCTGGGTCCAGTGGCAAGACATCAGGACGACTAGAGATGGCCCAGGATGCAGTGGGAGACCTTGGCCCTTTTATTTTATTTGTTTTTGGGCAATTGGGGTTAAGTAACTTGCCCAGGTAAGTGTCAAGTGTTTGGTCTGAGATCAAATTTGAACTCAGGTCCTCCTGACTTCAGGGCCGGTACTCTATCCACTGCATCACCTAGCTGCCCCTGACCTTGGCCCTATTAAGCAAAGGTCTTTTCAGGTTTTCACTTTGAGTGAGGCAAAGCTCATTCAGTGAATAGGGCTCTTTAAGAAGTGAGTCAAGAGATGGACGGCTCCTTTAATAAAAAAAAGAAAAATTTAGACTGTGAGCAGAAGACTTTCAGAGTTGTGGGCCAAAAGAGAAACTGTTACTATTTACATTGACTCTGAGCTTGGAGAGCCCAAAAAATAACCATTAAGTGGTGCTTGGGCAGGGAACTATGGTGCAATCTTTGAGATTCAGAGTGATTTGGCTTTAAGGCTTGATCTTTGAGAAAGAAATCTAGCCAGTAAACCCCAAGTTAACTAGGTAGCTTTCAGCCATCCAAATGCACTTTCCTTTGGGAGTGAGAAGAGGGAGAGGGAGAGGGAGGGGAGAGAAGAGAGAAGAGGATATGTTGTTAATAAACAAACACGTTGTGAATAAAATTCCAAGAGACAAAGTTCCGGATATGGAAAAATCAATGTGTTAATTAGGCTAGTCAATAATCAATAAATTGAGGTCAGTGATCTCTCTCGGCAATTAAAAATGAAAGGGTGTCTTTGGGCCATATTACCCCAAACTCTAATGAAGGGAACAAGGTCACATGAGTAGCTCTTGGTAGCCCTTGATAGCACTGACAAGCTTTGTTTGGTTCCTATTTACAGGACAAACAGAAAGGCTCAGCTTCTCCCTTGGGAGAGGCAGGAATGTGATGACATTCCTCAGCTGGAACAGGCCTAGTGGATTTTTTCTGTAAGCTAATAAAGAAATGGCCTTTTGAACAGAGAAGGGAATATTAAAAATTAACATTAATAATCAAATTATACAGTATTAAAATTAATTTTCCTAATTCTCTCTTTGATTAATTGAAAGACACAGTCTCCTCTATGGATCAGATTGACTGACAGCATTGACAGGGCCGTTGGGGACAGTATTCTTTGCAAGCAGGCTTTGGGAAGGATTGAAAGGGAAGGGTAACTCACTCCTACTGTCCATTTCATCAGCAGCTTAGGGCTCAGATGTCTCATGCAGCTGTCTGGTTTCTGAGAACATCTCCTACTGCAATTATCTGGTCTTTTGGAAATCTCTCCTCTCAAGCATTCTGGAATAGACTCAGAGTCACTTCTAGCAGATCTGCTAGGTCACTTGTAGATTCCCCTTTCTGTTAAAATATCTTGCAAAATAGATCTCAACACAACTGAATTCAGTCATTTTAACTTGGCTATGCCAATAACTAGGTCATGTTGTAAGAGCTACCTCAAACCTTAAGCTCTAATATGAACATCAAATTAGGAACCTCTAGATCAGAGAATTTACATTTTTTCATATTCTTTTCTGCTCCTATCCTCATCTAAATAAGGTACTTGATTCAGAGACTGCCAACCACAGGTTGAAGGGAGAATCTAAAAAAGAGAACCTATGAGGATATGACTCGTAGAATGAGTCCTTCTGGTTATGAATTTGATATTTACCAAAGTGGTTATGTCAGCGAAGGTTAAAGAGTACTTTTTAAATTGGCATTAACTCCACCATCATTTCACTTCTGGCATCCAACAATTTCATCCTTCACCTTGGATTTAAGTCCCAGAAATGGGAGAAACTTCAGTTTATTGCCTGTAATTTTCTTGTGATTTAAGTTAGCAAATTGTTATGTTGATATATTCAGGAAATTCAAATAACAGCTGAGAAATCATAGATTTTTACAATTTGTTACTAGAACATGCTCAAGGCTTTTTGTATCCTAGTAGAAAAATTTATATTTGACACATATAATCATCTGATCTTGTTATTTTCTCAAAAAATTTTCACTCTAGCTATTAACTTGAGGTATTGCTCTAGTTATTTAATCTAGCTTCTCGATCTAGTCCTATACTTGAGCACATAGCTAACACCCTTTCTAAATATGTTACTTCTATGCTTAAGCTCAATGGTCATGAATTTACCTAAAAGATGCTTCTTTAACTTCAATTGTAACAAAAGGCTAATTGGGTACATGAATAGATTAAGTAAATAATTCCAGATTGTATCAAATGAGTTGTTTATAGTAAAACATGTTTACCCTTCAGGTCATGCTCTACACATAGGTGTTACTCCCACGTTAAATAATACATCTAAGTAAAATTGGATTTTCTTTTAGGGTAGCACAAGATAGGCCACAAGTTTCTCTCTTCTAAGAAAAATGATTATGCTGAAGTTCTTTTCTTTAACATAAAATAAAAAATGTTTCTGATTTGACCTCACTAAATAGTAAAATTACATCTTGGTTGCGCAAATTCTTACACCATTGTCTGATTATTCCTATATCATTCTGAAGGAATGAGAATACTTCAGGGACTTAATTTTATACTTAGGACAATTCAAGCACTAATTTACTCCTGCTTTGGCTATGGAATGACTAGAAATTCAGATAGAAAACAGTAAGATCATTCTCACTTGCAACTTATAGAAATTTGGATGTTTTAATATTAATCTAATAACTAAGAGATTCAGTACTGCAATGATAACTTTCCACTGTTCGCTTGCCCTGATAATAAAAATTTGATATGAGAAGAAGAAATAAGGATATAGTTATAACAACCCAGGCCCAAGCCCAAGGGCACAGAATAACTCAACACAACATCCGTATCAGGATAAAACATCCTTGGCTCTGTTTGATTCCAGGTAAGAGTCACAGTTAAGTTTCTGGCAAAGTCCCATTTCATTTACAGGGTGCCAAGGCCAGACTCAGAATTTAACCGGGTAGGAAACATTCCTGATCAAAAGGAGGTAACACAATTCTTCCCTTTTAAAAATATACCCAATTAAATACTTCATAGGTTTTAACCTTTTCATAATAACCTTTAATAACTTAACAATAATTTCATAATTTGTATAAGTGATAGTTGAATAATTTCAGATAAAACTTCATCTTTGCTATATGCAAACCTGGAAATTTCCAGTTTCTTAAATTACAGTACTTCGGAATATTACATATAACAAAAGTTTTCAAACGTTTTTTTCTTTTTTCATTTTTTTTTTCAAAGTTCTAACATCCAGATGAAAGAGAAGCTGCTTTCCTAACAGCATATTTGATACAGCAGTTTACCGAATTTCACAATATTATAAACAATATTATGGATTTGAAACATGCAACAAAACCCATTACCATGACCTCAATTCAGTTAAATGCATTTCCAAATTACCTTACACAGAAAATCCTTCATCCTCTTACATGTGGCTTTAATACAGCTGAACAAATTTAGGTAGGACTTACTTCCTTAATGTAAACTGATTTATAATGTGAGCTGATTTATAAACTTTTTCATTCTAACTATAGAGATGAAGCTAGTTCTTCCACCTCTGAATCTGGAAGCTCTCAGGTTTAAGTATTACAGGACCTTACACCATATCACCAGTACAGCTAAAACAAATTTATAACTATGTCAAATAGCAGGGCTCAAACATCTTATCAGAAAAAGAAAAAACAACATATTTTTGAAACATTATAAATCTTAATAAAATAAGATATACTCAAGAAAAATAGCAGCTTTTAGACAACTTCTTTTTTTTTTGGGTGAGGTGATCGGGGTTAAGTGACTTGCCCAGGGTCACACAGCTAGTAAGTATTAAGTGTCTGAGGCCAGATTTGAACTCAGGTTCTCCTGACTCCAAGGCCAGAGCTCTATCCACTGTGCCACCTAGCTGCCCCTAGACAACTCTTTAAAAACTAAGTTTATAATCTAACAGTATCTAAATTACAAGATAAGTCATTTTTCTAACTATGTTGATGTTTCCAAGTTTCACAATATAGACATGTATTTAATTTTACATTAACAATACTAAGAAATACATATAAAGCTTTATCAATTTAAATTCTCAACTATTATTATTACGTAAGCTCAAAGTACACCGGGCTAAGTATTACAAGCTACTGCTTTTAAAATCTCTTACTCTAAGATTCTAGGTGGAAGACTGATTTTCTGGCGCAGGCAGAAAGCTCTAAGGAATTTCGTCATTTGCTGGCATAGTGGCCCCTAATTACTCAGGCAGAAATCCTTGCGAGTTTTCACTGACAGAGTTAACTAAATAATTCTCAATTTGCACAGTATAAGGAAACACAAGGTACTATAAAACAGTCATAACTGAAACAGAATAGGGCACTGAAGATCATAATAGCCAACATTTACATAGGGCTTGATGTATAATATATGGCAATGCCGGATGCTAAGCGCTCTACAACTGGAGCCCTTACAAATGATCCTGAAAGGTGGTTGACTAGCAGATGTTTATCTGATTTCACTTTCAGGCAACTAAGAAGTTAGGCAGTTCAGTGTAATGAGTAGGGATACGGACTGGATTTTTTTCTTTTTATTATATCTAGTTCTCAACTAAAATTAAATTACTGTCCTTTAACCTGAGCATAGGGCTAGATCTTGAAGTAGGTCAGTCTGCTGCCAGAGTTCAGCACTCAGCACTATTTCTCAAACCTAATTACTTCAAACTGTTAGCAGGGTTGGAAAGATCCTACAATTCTACCTTTCTCAGATGAGGACATTTTAAGGGGTCCTTGCTATGCCAATCGCCACAGAAAATCATTATTATTATCTTCTACATTTCTCACGAGTTTTTGAATTGATCTGTCTGTTTAGAATGTTGACTTATTCTTTGTGAAATATGTGAAACACTATTCCTCAAATTCATTGTGTGTGATTTTTTTTCTGGTTAACTGATTTACTGTATTACAAAACTATGTTTTCCTTTTGAGCTTTATAAAAATTTCAACATAAAAATATTTATCTCTTTTAACCATTAAATCTATAACCCAAGAGAATCAAAGGTCACTTTTCTAATAATATTTCTAATACAATAAATTATCACATTCATATTAGGTACTAATTCCATACAGCTAACAAATTGGTAAGTAACTTGTAAGTAAGGTAACTTGGCTTAAGACAACACAGCTAACAAATTTTCTATCTATGTATTTTCCCAACACTTGGTCTTATTGCCAACTAGCAAAATAAAGTTATAATTGTCCCACTTAAAATGAAATCAGAATTAATTCAATCACACCTGGATCTATATTCCCAAATGGTATCATACAGTATACTTAAGTAATAATAATTTCAATTATTTAGCATTATTCTTTATTAAAGACTTACTATGTATCAGGAGGGGCAGCTAGGTAGTGCAGTGGATAGAGCACAAAGCCTGGAGTCAGGATGACTTATCTTCCTGAGTCCAAAACTGGCCTTAGGCACTTATTAGCTGTGTGACCCTGGGAATGTTACTTAAACTTGTTTTCCTCAGTTTCCTCATCTGTACAATGATCTGGAGAAGGAAATGGCAAAGGACCAAACAGCCAGAATGAAGTGGTTATCCTTGCTTGGATTGCTGAGAGAGGCTGGGATATCATGACCAGGCCTTGCTACCATGTGTTACCTCCTCCGCCTTTCCTCCTAAAACCACAAAAACTTTTTCATGAGTCCTTTTGGTTGGGAAATCCACTGGATATCCTCCAGGATGGCAGGTTTGCTACCCTGTTATCTCAATTAAAGATGCTTTATTCTTCAACTCATGGCTTTGATTTATTTCAGGACGTGACATGTACAAAGCCACTGTAAATACATTAGCTCACTTAAACTTCGTAAGTTTGTGAAGTATTAATTATTATGAATACAGACATTTCAATTATGTCCATTTTAACATTCTCCATTGTACACCAATTAGCTCATCTAAACTTTAGAAGTCTATGAAGCATTAGTTACTATTAATATAGACATTATGAATTATCCCCATTTTTGGAGGATTTTGGAGGCTCAGGTTAAATGACTTCCTGTGAGTCACATAGCAGTAGAGAATACAGACAAGATCTGAATTCAGGTTTTTCTGCCTGGAGGGAGGTACAGTATAGCTTTTGATCTGATACTCAGTCATACCTCTAAAAGTAGATGAATATTTGTCAGATATGTTGTAGAAGGCATTCTTTCTATTTCAGGCATTGAACAGAGCCCTGAATTTGGAGTCTTATCACCTGTGTTCAAATCCCTGCTTTGCCATTTATATTCCCCTGTGTGACCTTAGGCAAGTCACAGCCTTTGTGGACTGAGGAGGTTAGATTTAATGGTCTTCAAGGTTCCTTTCGTTCCAAATCCTAAGAACTACATGCCACCTGAGATTCCTTTCAAATCTGATACTCTATGGTTCATTGATTCCTGAATTTAATCAATTAATCAATAAACATTCATAAAGCACCGACTATAAACCAGTCACTGGGAATACAAAAAGAAGCAAAAGGCGGTTCCTGCCCTCAAGGAGCTTAAATTCTAATGGAGGAGACAACGTAAAACAACTATATACAAAGCACGCTATATAAATAGGAAATAATAAGAAATAGTTAAAAGAGCGAAAGCTCTACCTAAGAGAGGCTAGGCCTGGGAAAGATCACAGTCAGGCAACTTTTTACTAAGACCAAGTTGCAGAGGTGTGGCTGATCTGCATTGGGAGACGGAGTTTCCTCCCACCGGAATTTCCCGACACTAATGAAAATGTAGGTGTGGACAAAAACCCAAACAAAAACCGACCAATCATTCCCGAGGTCTGCCGGGGGGGGGGGGTGTACACACTGGACGCCCTTTAAAGTTTGCACTATTAACATTTTCTCCGTCTAATCCACAACCACCATAAATTGCGCCCGTTTCCCGAGGTGTAAGGGGCCTCGCTGGGCTCCAGCCCCTCGGCCCGGGCGCCGGCAGGGCTCGCGGATGCTGCTGCCGCCGCTGCCCAGGACGCGCTCTCCCGGGAGGGGATCGGCTGTGCGGACACGAGGGGCTATCATGTGGATTACCACGCGTTAGGAGCGTTAGGAACCGGGCAAACCTGGCAGGACGCTACCCAGATACCAACGAAGAATGGGACCCAGGACGAGGCTCCAGTGGGGCAGGGCCCCTGGGGTGGGGACACTGGGGCGGCTCCGTTGGGATGGGCGGGGCAGAACTCGCTCCAATCCATTCAAGGAGGAGGAGCCATAGCTTATTTAGCGGGCTCGCCTCGTCCCCATGACGGAAGGAGTTCGGGTGCGCGTGCGCGTGCTCACTGGTATTCCGGTGCCCACCGTTGAGCCTGAGTCTTCGGGCACCTCGGCATTTCCGGTTCCCGTTTGTGTCGGGTTCACTGGGAATTCCCTGCTGTCCTCCCGGTCCGCGGAGGAGGCGGCTGGCGTTCCGAGGATCCCGGTGACCTCGATACCGTCTTCCTTTTTGTCAGGCAGCGCTCGGGTCAGGCGGGCTGCGCGCGCAGCCGACGTCGTGAGGGCCCTGGCAGGACCCCGGCGCTGCTGAGGCGGCCGGAGCCGGAGCGGGAGCCGAAGCCCGAGTGGGAGGCGTTGTCGTCTTCGTTGTCGTTGTCGTCGTTGTCCGGACGGGGGCGCGGCGATGTGGTGGGGCGAGGGGCCCAGCGAGTGGCAGACGTTGGCCTGGGAGTTGCTGGGCGCGTCCGCCGTGGTGCTGCTAGTCCGCTGTCTCGTTCGCCTCCGGGTGCACTGGCCGGGGGTGATCCGCCAAGGCGTCGACCGAGGCCGCGGCAATCTCTGCCTGGACTCCGGCCCGGACCTTGACCCCGGCTCCGACTCCAGTCCTAGTCCGAACCTCGGCCCCGACCCGGCCTCCAGCCCGGCCCCCGGCCCTACATCCTCGGCTCTCGGCGGCCGCCGCTCAGGTGAGACTGGAGGACTCGGGGCCCCGCCGCTTTCCGGCCTTGCTCCCCCTCTTTCCCGGCCTAGCGGTCTCTCCTCTCCCGCAGCGTGCCCGCGGCCCGGCAGTAATAATAACAACGATAACGACCTTCCCGTTTTTGTCTCTTCTTACGGAAGAGGCTCCTCGCGCGTGGGGGCCGCGCCCGCTCCCCTTCGGGTCCTGTAGAGGTGTCCCTCGGGCCCGCCTGGCTCTCTGCAGTCGGCCCTTCGGAGGCGGCCAGGTTGCCGAGGCGTGAGTGCCGGACTCGGGCCTTCCAGGCTGGGCGAGCCCCTTCATCTCTCTCAGCCAAAGTTTCCACATATGTTTTAACAAAAAAAAAAAAGACAACAAAAAAAAAATCTCTTAAAAAATACTAGCGCTTACGTCCTAGGGATGTTGTGATCAAAGGAGCTGAGCTACATAAAGCATTTTGTAAACCTTAAAGCAGTATGTAAATGCTGTTATCACCTTCATCGTCTTTCTCTTTAAAGCTGGCCCAGGAACACCCAGGTTCAAGTCCTGCCCCTCACTCTTACAAATTGTGTGACCTTGGGCAAATCACTCAACCTCTCACCAACCCTGGCAACTTTTAAGTCAGTAAGTTGCCGAGAAGTGGCTCATCTGCACTGGTAGAGGTAGTTTACTATCCAAGAATTTCTCTCCACCAATAAAACCACAGATTTGGAGGGAGAAATTTTTGTTACTATCACCGTCATCTTGGCATGCTGGGGTGAGGGGGAGCAGAAAAAGTAGAAGGAGTGCCTGGTGTCGGGATGAGAAATGGAGGGGAGAGGATGAAGGTGATGATGCAGATACAGCTTGCTTCAGAGGCAGGAACACTTGGATTCAAGTACTTTCCTAAGTGCATTTTCTGTTGACCCCCTAGGAAAGTCTTCTAATCTCTAGGTGCTCCCAGGCAGCTCTGTAAGATGAATTGCAGTTCAGCATCCATAGAGAGAATTCTCACTTTGTTGAAAATCATAGGTTCCTAAATTTTGAGCTGTAAGGGAAGGGACCTTAGAAACCATTTAGTCCTACTTTCTTGTGCAGATGAGGAAACAGTTTACAGAGGTGGGCGCTTGGATTTTAAGTAGAAGAGGTGGTATTTGAATATAGGTCTTCAACTCCAGATCCAGTGTTTTTTTCACTGTACCATGTTTCTGTGGTCTAGATGGAATCATAGCTGACATGAGTATAATGCTTGGTTCAGTCAGTAGACAAGCATTTATTACGTGCATAATGTTCATTGAGCAAATAGACTGTATTAGGAATTTTGGAAATAGAGACAAAAACAAAACAGCCTTGGTCTTCTAGAGATAAGGACATGGGTTTAGAACTAGGATGGACTTTAGAGATCATTTAGTCTAATACTCTCATTTTACAGATGAGAAAACTGAGACCCAGAGAGGTTTATGTCTTGCCCAAAGCCAGCGTTTTAGTCTTCTTATGCCAAAGCCAGTGTTCTGTCCACTATGCTTTGCTGCCTTCAATTTATTTTAGGTACTAGGGTAACTACAGGAGGAGATGGCACCTGAGTTTAAACCATTCAGGAAGCTGTGAGTTCTAAAAATGGAGTGATAAGGCTAGGCCTTCCAGGCATGAATGAAGGTTCAGAAATGGGAGGGAGGGGATAGAGTGCCAAGTTTAGGGCACAGCTAGCAGGCCAGTTTGAGTGGAAACAGAAAGTCCATGAAGGGAGTGATTGGAAACACACCTAGAGATAGATGTAATCAGGAACTGGGCTAGGAAGGGCTTTAAAAGCCAAACTGAAAAGTTTGTAGTATATCCTAGAAGCAGTTGAGAGCCACTCAATATTATTGAGCAGGGGGGTGACATGTTAAGAGTTAGACTTTGGGAAGGTGATTTTGGCCATTTTGTGTAGAATGAGTTGGAGAAGTAAGTCTGGAATTAAGGACTCGAAGTAAAGAGGATATTGCAAAGTAGTCCAATTGATTAGAGCCTAAACACACTGGTGTTAGTTGTGTCAGTGGACCTGATGGAGGCAGGGTGTGGGGGAAGGGGCATTGACGCAGAATGAAGATGGTGACCGACTTTATCAGGCTTTAGGCACCCTCCCAGCAGTCCTGTGAGCTAGATACTACATTCATTAACTCCTTTTACACAAGAGGAAACAGGCTCAAAGACAGGAAGTGACTTGTTCATGGTCATATAGCTAGCTAAGTGTTTAAGTTAGGATTCAAACGTAACTATCTCTGGACTCCAAGTTTAGCACTTTTGCTACTATGGTAGGTTGCTGGACATTGGTTTGTAGTGTCTGGACCTGGAAGGAACCTTGTTTGAGATTGTTTGGTCACACTGAGGCCCTGAGAGGGAAGGTATGTGCCCAAAATTGTGCAGCTAATAAGCGCCACAGCTAAGACTTGAACTCTTCCTTTTACTCCAGATTTGGTGTACTCTTTAAAAAAAAAAAAGAGGATTTATTTTTTTAATCTTTTTTTTAACCTCACTACAACTTCTCCTAGTATTCCTCAGCTTCTCAGAGAACCATCCCTTGTAACAAATAATATTTAAAAGAAAAAGAGAAAAAATAAGAAAAAAAGGAAAAAACAATCAGCCAAGGTCCAGTACATTTTTGACCACATCAGGTGTACCCTGGTGTAGACTTCTGGATCCCATCCTAACTAGGTCTTGATTGATGGCTTTCCTAACTCACACATTCATTTCATTCTTTGGCAAACATTTATCAAGTGCATATTATGTGCAAAGCCTTGTGCTAGGTGGGTAAGAGCACATTTACCTGTGCACCTGTGTGACCATAGAGTGGTCTACTTTGCCTTGACCACATTTTGTGTTAAAAATAATCAATATTCACAAACAAAAATAATATACCTATGTAAAAAGGGGAGGGTTGAATGGGAAAAAGTCTTTGTATCAGATTTCTCTTATTAAGGGCTTGGTATCCAAGATATATTAACAGTTAACTGACATATGTAAGACTAACAGCCATTCAAAGCATATGAAGAGTTTTTTTTTTAATTTAGTATTTTTTCCCAAATTACATGTAAAAACAATTTTCAACATTCGTTTTTAAAATTGAGTTTCAAATTCACTCCCCCATTGAGAAGAAAAGCAATCTGATATAAGTTATATATGTATAGTCATACAAAACATTTCCATATTAATAACGTTGTAAAAGAAAACATAGACCAAAATTTAAAAAATAAGAAAAAGAAAGTAAAAACAATATACTTTGATCTGTATTCAGACTCCATCAGTTCTCCATCATATCATGGATAGCATTTTTCGTCATAAGTCATTATGATTGAATCATTATATTGCTGAGAATAGCTAAGTCATTCACAGTTCATCATCATACAGTATTGCTGTTACTGTGTACAATTTTCTCCTAGTTCTACTCATTTTACTTTGTATCAGTTCATTTAAGTCTCTCCAGGTTTTTCTGAGAGCATCTGGCTCATCATTTCTTATAGCACAATTCCATCATAATCATATACCACAACCTGTTCAGCCATTCCCCAATGATGAGCATCCCCTCAGTTTCCAATTCTTGGCCACCATAAAAGAGCTGCTATAAATATTTTTGTATAGATGGGTTCTTTTCCTTTTTGTTTTTTATCTCTTTTGGAATATAGACCTAGTAGTGGTATCACTAGGTCAAAGGATATGCATGGCTTTATAGGCCTTTGGGAGTTCCAATTACTTTACATAATAATTGAATCAATTCACTATTCTGCCGACAATGCATTAATGTCTCAATTTTTCCATATCCCTCCAACATTTATCATTTTCATTTTCTATCCTATTAGCCAGTCTAATAAATGTGAGGTAATTTCTCAGATTGTTTTAACTTGAATTTCTCTAATCAGTAGTGATTTAGAACATTTTCTCATAAGGCTATATACAGTTTTGATTCTTCATCTGAAAAGTGACTGTTTATCAGTTGGGGAACGGCTCTTATTCCCATAATTCTCTTATTCCCATAATAGAGAATTATTTCTCTATATATTTGAGAGGTGAGGCCTTTATCAGAGAAATTTGCTTCAAATTTTTTTTTTCACAGTTATGATTATTGCTCTTCATCCTATTTCTTCCCTGCTTATTCTATTCTCTCTTTCACCTGTCCCTCCTTAAAAGTGTTTTGCTTCTACTCTGGTCTCCTCCAGTCTGCCCTCCTTTTTATGAGTACCACCCCCTTCTCTTGTCCTTTTCCTCTCCTGTTTTCCTGTAGGGTAAGATGGATTTCTGTTCCTAATTGAGTGTATAGTTGTTCCTTCTTTGAGCCAGTTCAGAGGAAAGTAAGGTTCAGGTGTTCCCCACCCCCTCCCCCATCTTTCCCTTCACTGTAAAAGCTCTTTCTTGCCTCTTTTAGGTGAGATAGTTTGCCCCATTATACCTCTTCCTTTCCCTTTCTCCCAGTGCATTCCTTTTTCTTACCCTTTAATTTTATTTTTTTAGATGTCATTCCATCATATTCAATTCACACCTGTGTCCCCTGTCTATGTATACTCCTAACTGCCCTAAGGATGAGTTACAAGTATCATCTTCTCTTGTAGGAATGTAAACAGTTTAATCTTATTAAGTTCTTTATGATTTCCCTTTTCTGTTTACCTTTATTTGCTTCTCTTGATTTTGTATTTGAAAGTCAGATTTTCTATTTAGCTCTGGTCTTTTTATCAGGAATGCTTGAAATTGAAAGTCCTAAATTTCTTTGAATGTCCATTTTTTTTTCCTTATACAGTTTCCAGAATAAGAATTGTAAACTATTAACCACATGAAAGCATGCTCATTAATAATAAAAGAAATGTAAATCAGAACACCCTGAAGGTTTTATCTAATTCTATGCAAATTGGCAGAGGTGACAAAAGTTGAGTTTAGTCTGTTGGAAGAGTGGTGGATAGATAGGCACATTAATGCTAAAGCTATTTGGAATTATGCAAATAGTGACGAAATATCTTTACCCTTTGACCCAGAGACTCCATTATTAAACCTCCCCAAGGAAGCCATTGATAAAAGTCCCCAAAGAAACCAAAATATTTATAGTAGTATTTTTTTTTTTTTTTTTTTTGTGAGAGCAGATAGAGCTAGAATGTTAGTCTGGAAGCATAATGAAGGATGGACTGGAGGCAGGATAACGTATTAGGAGGCTATTGTAGGCCAAGTCAACAAGTATTTATTAAACACCTGCTAGTGTCAGGCATTCTGTCAAGCACTGGGTTTGCAAAGAAAGGCAAAAACTGTCCCTGCCCTCAAGGAGCTCAGTTTATCTAAGGGGAGAGACTGAATGCAAACAACTATGTACAAACAAGATAGAGGCCAAATTGGAGATAAACTCTTAAGGGAAGGCTTTAACTTTATGGTGGATTGGAAAAGGCTTCTCACAGAAGGTGAGATTTTAGCTGAGACTTGAAGGAAGCCAGAGAAGTCAGGAGGCTGAAGTGAAGAGGAAGAGAATTCTAGGCAAGGGGACAGCCAGTGAAAATGTTGAGTTGGTAGAGAGGTTGTGTCTTGTTAGAGTGTCTTACCAGAGTCACCTGGTTAGAGTATTCTAGGGGAGTAAGATGTGAGAAGACTGGAAAGATAGGAAGGGTCCAGGTTAAGATGGTCTTTAAAATACAAAGAGGATTTTATATTTGGTCCTGGAGATAATAGAGAACCACTGGAGTTTATTGAGTAGGAGTAGAATGACCTGGTCAGCTCTGTGCTTTAGGAAGGTTATTTTGATAGCTGAGTGTATGATGGCTATTGTAATTTCCAGACACCAGGATGGTGGGTAGCAGTGTCAAAGAAGAGAAAGAGGTGTGTATGAGAGATGTTTTGAAGTTAAAATCAATAGGCTTCAGTAACAGATTGGATGTGCCAGGGTTAGAGAGCTAGAGGAGTTTAGAATGACATCTAGATTGAAAGTTTGGGTGACTGGGAGAATGGGGCGAAGATAACGAATTCAGTCTTGGATGTGTTGATTTTAAGATGTCTGTGAGACATCTAGTTTGAGGTGCCTGATGGGTAGCTGGAGACAAGAGGGAGATCAGCAAGAGGGGTTAGGGCTGGATAAGTAGATCTGAGAATCATCTGCGTAGAATTGATAAGAGTCTAGCTATGTCTTAATGAAGACATGTTTTTAAGATATTGGAAGGTGACAGGCATCATCAAATAATTAAATATGAAAGTAAATTACTGATGTGGCATAGTTTTGCCATTCAGAAGGGTGGGGTGTTCCAGCTCCCATTTTGATGACTTCTGTCAGTGGTCTTCCCCAGAGATGGTCTGGGCAGCTACAGAGAAAGACTCAGAACTGCCCTGGCTGGGAAATTACCACCCCTGGGGTGGTATTTTCTACCTCTTTACTTTTTTTTTTTTTTTACAATGATAAACAGTTTTTATTCAGGCAATGAAACATGAAAAAAATATGTTGTACTTATTAAAATAATTCCATTTGTGTAAGTATAACTCTTACAAATATTTACCTAACATCTAGAAAGGGAAATTATTGTACATATAAAATTTATGTAGATGATCATTACATCTACAGTGCAGTCCTGGTAGGAGTCAAGCAGCTTTCACTCCTCCCTATGGGAGGGTCATCAATCACTCACTGTACGGCAGTCACAGGGGCACAGCGAAAGCAGGTATGCAGTTAGGGTGGTCACTTATTGGCACATTTGTTACTATGTATGGAAATCTATTGGCAATGTACTCGTGCTTGACAGCAACACTGAGGAACATACTGGCACTTTTGAGAATTAAAAGGGGCATCTGGATCGTACCACAAGGAAAAAAAGACTCCAGGTTAGATTGAATTAAGACTTGGGAGTTGGCTTAGAGTTCCAATTCTCATGACTACAAGACCATTTGAGTTATCAAATAAATACAGAGGATTACAGTTATTAACCTGGCTGTTCCACAAGAGCCTGAAGTATCTGAATTTGGGATCTTCCCCAGAACCACCATAGACTTAATACATGTTTGTCAAACTGATTTAAAAATTTGACTGGCAGAGAACTTCTGTAGAGTGGATTTGACATGCCACTTTAGACAGATCTACCTCTTTTACAATTTTAATTTTACCCTCATTTGCATCCCCTCAGGGACTGTCTAAACCTGGGGTGGGGAACCTGCTGCCTGGAGGCCACATGTGGCCTTTTGACTGAGTCCCAAGTTCTGTAGAACAAATCCTTTTTATTAAGGGAATTTGTTCTGTGTAGTTCTGATTCAGTCAAAGGGCCACACTTGAGGACCTAGAGAGTCACATGTGCCCTTGAGGTGGCAAGTTCCCAACCCCTGATCTATAAACCATCTTGTATATCTGACCAAGTCCTGTCTCTGCAGCTTCAACAGGTGGGTGGTCTTGGAGACCTCTAGTGAAGGAAAATCCAGTACTATCAGACAGCCTATTCTTTCCTCTTTCCAGAATTTCAGTTGTTAGGAATTTTTTTTCTCTTATTGATGTGAAATTTGTATCTCTGCTACTGCCACCTACATTTCAAGTTCTGCCCTGTAGGGCTAAGCACAACAAATTTAATTTTGTCTTCCACATGACAGCCCCTTAAATACTTGAAAACCGCTATCATTTTCTTTCTTAGTCCTGACAGTGCCCAAGTCCTTCAGCCGAGCTTCCTATGGCATGGCCTTGAGCCTCTCAGCCTTTTCCTGATCCCTGAACTTTGGTTGTTGGTTGTGGAAATGGTCAGTGTGGTCCAACTGAGTAAAGCATCATGGGACTATCACTTCTGGTGGTCATCTTCTCTCAGTGCTGTCAAACATCTTTTTTTGTTGTTGTTCAGTTGTTTTTTCAGTTGTGTCTGACTCTGTGTGACCCCATTTGGGATTTTTCTTGGCAAAGATACTGGAGTGGTTTGCCATTTCCTTCTCCAGCTCATTTTACAGATGAGGAAACTGAGGCAAACAGGGTGAAGTGACTTGCCCAGGGTCACATAGCTAGTGAGTGCCTGAGGCCAGATTTGAACTTAGGGAGAGGAGTCTTCCTGACTCCAGGCTCACTTCTTTATCCTCTGCACCATCTAGCAGCCCAGACATCACAGGAAAGTTTTCTTTTTGGTTATTCCTATTATATGTTGTCTTATATTGAGCTTGCAATTCTCTAATATCATTTGTTTTTTTGTTTTTTTTTTTTCACTTGGTCTACAGTCTTTCTTGGTTTCCCTCATCTAGTCTTTGGGATTTTGATATTTTGAGTCCAAGTTAAGACCTTTACATAACATTCTCTTAAATTTTCTCTTAAATTTGGCCTATCCTTCTATTCTAAACATCCATGCTAAGAAGTGATTTTGGAGTAGCTCTGGTTTGACTCTGCCCTAGACACATACAGTGTTGCCATTGTATACCAAGCAGTTACCCTCTTCAAAGTTTCAGATTTTCCTTATCTGTCAAGTGGAGATAATCTTTTTAGTACTTAACCTCTCTCAAAGCGCTTTTTGAGGCAAGTGCTTTGCAAACTTTAAAGTGATATGTAATTGGGAGTTGTCCCTAGCTTTGGGACATCTTTTTTTGGGACATAGTTTTAAGTATGTCATCAGTACCTTCCTCTAAGTTATTGGTAAAAATGTTGAAACTGTCAGAGCCAGGGACCTATTTCTGTGTCACTCCTAGTAGGCTGTGGGCATTTACTGTCCAATCTGGAGGCTGAGAATCTTGGTGGAGGACTCCAGGGCTTTTCATGTAGGAGGAATGGGAGATGGAGAAGAGCTTCATCAGGAGAGGCTGGCTGTGGCTATTGCATGCACGCTAAATGATGTCATAGCCTAGAATTGTGTGCTTCTTCACTTTAATTCCCAATCACATGGTTCAGTCTCAGCACTCATTTATTTGCATTGGTTTAATTGGCCACTGTGCCAGGCACTGTCCTCGGCACTGGAGATAGAAAAACAAAACACATACGGGCCCTGCACTTGAGAACAACCACAGGGCCATAGCCGGTATACAAAGAAGATAAAGGATATAGTAAATGTACGGTTTAGATTAGATACAAGAAGAAGATATGGGAAGAACAGTTTTTTGCTCTAGCTATAGACGTTTTAGTACAAAATGACGATCTTTCGAGTCCTTTCTCCTTCTTTTGTGAGTACTTGTGAGAGTCAATTTTCTTTGCATACAGTTATTCAACTTGCTTTGAGTCCATTTGAATGTGCTGTCATCTAGTCTACATTATTCCCAGAGGCAGCTAGGGGTTGTCAACCTCTCACAGAATTTGTTCTAAGAAAGAAACAAATGATTTAGGTTGTGTGTCCACGTTTCATTTCTCTCAAGCTGGCTGAACATGCATTTCATGGGAGTTACAGTCCAGAACTGGCTCAATTTGGGGGTTGGGGGTACAGAGTTATATACCTTTTCAACAGGGGCTGTTATCATTCCACCATCATTCTGCCTCCTGATAGAGGAAATACCTGTTCTGTCAGGTCGCCCTCCAATCATACTGGACCACTCCCAACATGGGCTGTCTAGGGGGAAGAATCTGTCTCCACCCACGCCTGGGCAGAACACTGTGGAACTTCAGTACCTGTGATGAAATAATCTCATTATCATTAATGTCCTTCTGAAGGACTTTAGAAGAAGGGAGCTGATGAGGGAAGCTGAGTCTAAGAGTGATTTTTCAGGGTGCAGTGGATCGAGCATTGGGCCTGGAGTCAAAAAGACTTGAGTTCAAGCCCAGTCTCAGACACTTATTAACGACCGGTATGGCCTTGTACAAGTCATTTAATCTGTTTTCCTCAGTTTCTTTATGGAGGATCATAATAGCACCTATCTCCAAGGGTTGTTGTGATGATTGAATGAGATTATTTATAAAGCTTAACACAGTGCCTGGTACCTAGTAGGAGCTATATAAATGCTATTATGACTCCACCTTGTCCATATAGATGTCATAGGCAAATTTGTCAAATTCCTTGCTGAAATAGCAATCCCAAACTGTGGCATTTTCTTGACCACAGAGTAAAAGGCTAGTTTAACCCTATTAAAATATTGTATATAATGTCTTTTTTTTTTAATGTGTTGACCAATACTGTTGACTTTTTTATTTTCTCTAAAAGAAATTCTTTGTTACAAGGAATAACTTTCGGGGAGTGAGATAGATCTAAGCAATTAAAAACAAAAATATCATAAAAATATCTTTAAAAATGGAAATGTTTAGTATGCTATAATTATTACTTAGTGAGCCCATCCTGGATACCCCTTAGTCATCCTTGTCTAAGTGCCCATAAATCATCTGTTCAATAATTAATTCTAGATTTTGCTAGCGTTGAACATCAGCCTCCTTTGTTTATTTGTTATTTTCTGGATTCCACCTTTTTCGTTTTCTGAAACCTTTTCTTATGTAATTTCTCTAAGACCGTGAATGTTGGTTCTAAAATCACATTTCTAAGTTTTATCAGTATATTAATTCACCTGAGTTATTAGTTCAGTATTAATTCATCTAAAGACTGGACCTCATTTAAAGAAACTCTATACTCTGTTATCTTGTCACCTTTCTTCGTATTTTTTAAATTCAGTTTTTTTCAGGTAATGAATATATGGTTTCTCTCTTTCCCACTCCTTCTTCCTCTCCCCCTCCCCCCCCAAAAAGAGATAAACCCTTGTGAAAAATGTATAGTCATTCAAAATTAATTCCCTCATTGGCCGTGTTAAAATATGTATGTATGTATGTGTCTGTGTGCGTGTGTGTATATATGTCCCAATCTGTACTCAGAACTAATCATTTCATTTCATCATGATTCCTCTGGAATTGAGGTTGGTCATTGCATTTGATCAGAGTTGTTGATTTTCAGGCTTGTTTCCCTTTAAAGTGTTGATGTTATAGAAATTGTTCTCCTGATTCTGCTCACTTCTTTCAGCCTCAGTCTATACAAGTCTTCCCAGGTTTCTTTAAAACTTTTCCTCTTCATCCTTTCTTTCATTCTTTCTGTCTCTCTTTTTTACTTAATAGTATTTTGTTTCCAATTACATGTAAAGGTAGTTTTCAACATTCATTTTTGAAAGATTTTGAGTTCCAAATTTTTCCCCTCCCCCTACCCCAAGACGGCCTGCAATCTGATATAGGCTATACATGTGTTATATTATACATATTTACTCATTAGTCATTTTGTGAAAGAAGAATCAGAACAAATGGAAAAAACCATGAGAAAGAAAAAACCAAAAAATTGAAAATAGTATGCTTCGATCTACATTGAGATTCCATAGTTCTTTCTCTGGATGTGGACAGCATTTTCCATCACTAGTCTTTTGAAATTGTCTTGGATCATTGTATTGCTGAGAAGAGTTAAGTCTGTCATAGTCTCTTCATCATTTCTTGTACCTTGGAGTAATACTCCATTACTTTCATATTGCGTACATACTTGTTCAGCCATTCCTCAGCTGATGGCATCTGTTCAGTTTCCAGTTCTTTGCCATTGCGAAAAGAACTGCTATAAAATTTTTGTACCTAGTTCACCTTCCTTTGTGAATTTTTCTCCTTATTTCTTTTCTCTGCTATCTGTTCTAAGCTTTTCCTGGAGCTAATCACCTCTATGTTTATAGCAGATATCCTGGTCTCCTCCTCCATGAAGGTAACTGAGGCCATCTCCCCATACTTTTCAGTTTCAACGGGAGAAGTTTTCCTCTTCCTGGTTAAGATTAATTCTCATGATCCCATCTCTTGACCCCTTCAGGACCTTTCTGAATGAATGAAAAAAGTATTTATTAAGATTTACTATGTGTGAAGCACTGGGCTAAGTGTATTGCTAGGGATGAAAAGATGGACCCTGTTCTCAAGGAGCATACATTCTAGCAGGAAGAGACAATACATTTTTTGCGAGTGTGGGGAGTTGTGCTAAGGAGTAATATTTTTCTTCGGAAATTTACAGGAATATAAAGAAGAGCCATACCCTTTCCAGGATCAATTACAGAGTTAAATTGGTTGTAGTTTCTGATGGGAGGTCTTTCCTGCTTCCTAAATGCCTTCCTTCTACTGTTTCCTTTCTATTTGTGTACAAACATGCATATCTTGAATTCTTTTTTTTTTATTAATTTATTTTGATTTATCAACAATCATTTCCATAGGCTTTTAGGTTTTCTGAATTTCTGAATTCTTTAAAAAAAAAAAAAAGCCTTTCTTTGGCTCCTCTCCCCCATTTAGTGACTGTCTCATCTCTCTCCTTGCAAATATAGTCTGAGTTTTATATTTCTGCTTTTTAAACATCCGTTCTTCTTAACATTGATAAGCTGTAGAGCATCCATTCCCATAATTCTTTGTATTCGTACTTATAACTTCTTGTTATTCAGTCGTTTCAGTAGTGTCCAATAGTGTCCAACTCTTTGTGACCCCACTTGGGATTTTCTTGGCAAAGATACTGGAGTGGTTTGCCATTTCCTTCTCTAGCTCATTTTACAGATGAGGAAATTGAGGCAAACAGGGTTAAGTGACATGCCCAGGGTCACACAGCTAGGAAGTGTCTGAGATCAGATTTAAACTTAGGAAGGTAGTCTTCCTGATCAGGCCTAGAACTCTGTCAAACTGTGCCACGTAGCTGTAATTTTTCAGAGGGCAGTAATGTGATGTGCAAGAACCAGTTTGTTTAGCTGTTTCCCAGTCAGTGTGTGTACTTTGTTTTCAGTTCTTTGCAAAAAAGTGCTGCTATAAATACTTTGGTATTGAACCTTTCTTTCTCTGACCTTCAGATAAATACCTAAAATACCTAGCAGCGAGGTCTCTGGGTCAAAAGGGACAAAAGGGACAAACATACTAGTTACTTTTTTTTTTTTTTTTTGGCTAGACAGTGGAGTTAAGTGACTTGCCCAGGGTCAGTCACATAGCTAGTGTCAAGTGTCTGAGACTGGATTTTGAAGTAAGGCCTCCTGACTCCAGGGGTAGTGCTTTATCCACTGTGCCACCTAGCTGCCTCCTCTAGTTACTTTTTTAAAGCATAATTCCAAATTGCTTTCCAGAATGATTGGACTAATTAATAATAATGTATTAGTGGACTTATCTTTTTGCAGTTCTTCCAACACTGACTATTCCCATCTTTTGTTATTTTTGCCAGTTTGCTGATTTAAGTGCAACCTTAGAGTTGTTTTGATTGGCATCTCTCTCTTTTTTTTAAAGAATGTTTTTATTTTTTCTGAATTACATGTAAAAACTATTTTTAACATTTTTTACAAAATTTTTTTGAATTCCAGTCTCCCTCCCTTCTTTCCTCCTCTCACCTTTCCTTAAGAAGGTACTAGATTATACTAGTACCATATCTCTTACTGATAGGTGGCACGGTGGATAGAGTGGTGGGACTGATCAGGAAGACTCATCTTCCTGAGTTTAAATCTGACCTCAGACACTCACTAGCTGGGTGACCCTGGGCAAGTCACTTAACCCTATTTGCCTCAGTTTCCTCATTTTGTAAAATGAGCTGGAGGAGGAAATGGCAAAGCACTCCAGTCTCTTTGCCAAGAAAACCCCAAATGGGGTCATGAAGAGTCGGACATGACTGAATGATACCACCTATTTCTCCACAACCCTACATCATTAAATTTGGTTATTGTGTAAGATCTTCTGGTTCTGCTCACATCACTGCATCATTTCATGTAAGTCTCCCTAGATTTCTCTGAAACTTTCCCCTTCATCATTTCTCACAGTCTTAATAGTAGTTAATAATATTCCATTATATTCACATGCCATAATTTGTTTAGCTATTCTCCAGTTGATGGGTACCTCCTTGTTTCCAGTTCTTTGCCACAGCAAAAAGGAGCTGCTCTATAAATATTTTTGTACATATGAATAATTTTCTTTTTTTTTTTTTAATTTTCCTTGCATTTAGTAATGGTATTATTGAATCAAAGTATATTGTTTTTAGTAATTTTTCAAGCATAGTTCAAAATTGCTTCTAATCTTTGTCACATTCTTCTAGTTCTAGACTTTGGTAATCGTTATCTTCTTGACTCCTGAATTGTTTGGTTCTGGGTAGGAACCCTTGTCTTTGGTGAACTGAAGTGCAGAGAAGCATTCCTCAAGACTTTTACTTTTTCAGTAGAAAGATTAGGTAGCATTTGTCATACATAAAACTGGAAATCGCTTCTTACAAGATTTTAGGCCTAGGTGAAGGGACTGATATTGATAATCTCGTCTAACTCTAGGTCCAGCCATTTGGTTTACTCTCTAGATCGTGCAAGGAGTTAATGGCAGTGTTGGGACTGGAGTCCAGGTCTTCTGTTTTTCTTTGCGCCGTACTACACTGCTTATTGATTTTCTTTTCTTTATTTTTCTTTTTTTTTTAATTTAGTTTTTTTTAACCAAATTCTCTTCTTTTCTTCTATCCCTCTCTCACTCATTGAGAAGTCAAGAAAAACAAAACCCATTATAAATGTGCATGGCGATGCAAAGTGAATTCCTGCATTAGCTATATCCAAAAAAAAAAAAGGATAAAGAAGAAAATATCCTTCATTCTGCTCCTTCAAGTCTATTACTTCCCTCTCTGGAGATGGGCAGCCTCCAGGAGCGAATACACATGTTCTGTGGCCTCATGCCTGTTCCAGGAACAAGATATGATACTCCACATCTTGGCTCCAAGCAATCTCTGACTGTTCCCCTTGCCTGGAATTCTCTCTCTCCTCTGCTCAGACTACTGACCACTGACTTCCTTCAGAAATCCCATTTTTTACTAGAAGCCTTCCCCATCCCCTCTTAATTCTAGCACCTTTTTTCTGTTAATTATTTCCTATTTATCCTCTATATAGCTTACTTTATAGATTGTAAGCTCTTTGAGGGCAGGGACTATCTTTTGCCTCTTTTTGTGTTTCTGGAGCTCAACATAGTGCGTGGAATAGAGTAGGTGTATAATAAATATTTATTGATTGGTTGATTGATAAATAACTTACAGTCTTAAAGATTTGCCTGAGGATATCGAGAAGTTAAATGACTCATCCATGGTCACACTGCTGGTAGTTACCAGAGGGAGTACTTGAGTTATGGGTCCTGACTCTTAAGGCTGTCCTTTCCATTGTGCCATGCTGCCTCTCGTCTTGAAATAGAAATACTGTATCGAAGGTCACTCTTACGTAAACTTAGGAAAACGTTTGCTATATTAAGCAGTTACGGTGGTTTTGTGTGGTTTTATTTTGTTGTAAAAAGCTTCAGTCGTCTTTACATAGTTGAGAGTAAAGTTAATCTGGTTTGTACTCTCAGCTTTAGCTGGTGACAACCTCTGTGAGTTTGTTTTCTAATCTATAAAATCTTGGAGCAGGCCGAGGTGATTTTTAAGTGCTCCTTTCAACTTTGATGTGTGTGAATCTGTGCCCTGTATGTAGTGGGCAGTCCGTGATCATTGAAGAAGTGAATGATTTGGAATGAATGAAACTGAACTCAGCTTAAATTTTATATGCCGGAGATATGTATATATTTTTATAGTGTTTTATTTTTATTCCAATTACATGTAAAGATAGTTTTCAACATTCACTTTTATAAAATTTTGAGGTCCAGATTCTTTTCTCCCTTCCTCCACTTCTCCCCTCCCTAAGATGGCATGCAATCTGATATAGGTTATATGTATGTAATCATATTAAACACGTTTCCACATTAGTCATGTTGTGAAAGAAAAATCAGAACAAAAGGGAAAAATCACTAGAAAGGAAAAAAAGAGAGAAAATAGTCTGCTTCTATCTGCATTTAGACTCCATAGGTCTTTCTCCAGATGTGGATAGCATTTTCCATCATGAGTCTTTTGGAACTGTGATAGATCATTGTATTTCTGATAAGAGCTAAGTCTGTTATAGTTGATCATCATACAGTATTGCTGTTACTGTGTACAGTGTTTTCCTGGTTCTGCTTACTTCAGTCAGCATTAGTTCATGTAAGTCTTTTCAGGTTAGAAAGAAAATATCTTAAAGTTATGACTTGTCTTGATAATAGATAAAAGGAACCATAATTAATTTACTGATTATTACTTTATGTAACAATACCTGATGGTAGCAGATAGAAGTTAATAACATTCCAAAATGATAAAACATTACAATCAGCAGACAAAAAAGGCATATTTTCAACTTATGTCATTTTTGTAATCTTGTCCTTAGGTAAACTATCAATGGATGTTATTTTGGCCAGATTGAAAGCTCTGAATCCAGATGATCTTAGAGAAGAAATTGTCAAAGCAGGACTCAAATGTGGGCCTATTACATCAACAACGAGATTCATTTTTGAAAAAAAACTGGCTCAGGCTTTGCTGGAACAACAAAAAGGAGCTGAAGAAGTTTTTTTATCTCCTCCAGATCAAGCTTCAGAAAATGCTGCTGTTAATCAAACAACAAAACAGACTTTGAAGTCTACTGTGCTGAACCCAGCAAAGCATACCAGTTTATCTGAAGACAGAGATTTTGGTTATAATATGGGTTTGAATCCTCCAGAAGAGGATGCTTTAATTCATAAGATCTGTTCTGTACCACTTGCTGCAATGGCTGACGCTGACTCACAGAAAGACATCTCAGTTCCATCCAAAGATCCTCCTCTGTACTACGGAGTATGTCCAGTTTATGATGACATCCTAGCAAAAAATGGTAATTTTAAAGTATTTCTGTTTCAATAACCAAAATAACCTTTTCCTTTTGTGGGATCTTTTGATGTGTGGTTTCCTCTTGAGTTACTTTTATTTTCCTAAAAGTACAGTACTGTACAGTGGATAAATAATTAGTAAAAGATTACTGAAAAGATAAAATAGGAAATCTAGATTTTTTTATTTTTTAGATTTTTTTATTTAGGATAAATCAATGTGTAATGAATCCATTATTTCAGCATTTTACAGTTACAACCCTTTTCTGTCATAATTGAATATTAGTTGATGGGAGTAAAATTGGATACAGAATTAAACTAATCATTATGACAAGATAAATAACTTGCTTACATTAGGAAATACTTTGAAATCCTGTATGGTTATTTCTCCAGTAAACTTTGAACCTTAAAATTGGGTTACTTAAAAGACCACCCAGGAAAGAATACAGGAAAGTCCCATTATAATCAGCTCTTTGAGAAATCCCAGTTATTTTGTTGAGAAGTTTTGCCATGACTTAATTGTACAGGTGATGCAGCTGATAACTGGCCTCTGGGGGCAGCATGGACTGGTTGAAAGAAGGCTGAAAGTTTAAATCCTGGCTCTGCTGCCTCCGCCCTGTAGGACCTCTTTGGGCAGATCACAGAACCACTCTGGTCCTTATTGCTTCATCTGTAAAACAAAGAGGGTAGACCAGATGACCTTGAAGGACTTTGCCAGCTCTAAATCTGTGAGCCTATAAGCTTTCTTACTCTCATGTTCAAAACACTTCTCTTAACAAACTATGAGAAGCAATTTGAACATGAGGACAAAATGAAGAGAGGTATAAGAGAATACATTCATCCCTTCTCCTTTCTTCCATTAAGCTCTTAGGTCTTTTTTGAATCATGTTTTGGTGGTTTTTCTGGGGATGTTAAAAGTGGGAAGGCATGACTGATAAGAGGAGGAAAAGAAAGGGAGTATTTCTTAATCCACCCCGAGGGCAAACACACATTTTACAGTAAAGAATAGCACAATGCCTGTCATATAGAACATTGATTGTTAACACCAACAAATGGGATATATTTTTTTTTTGAGGCAGTGGGGGTTACATGACTTGCCCAGGGTCACACTGCTAAGCTAGTAAGTATCTGAGGCCAGATTTGAACTCAGGTCCTCCTCACTCTGCTCTATTCACCTAGCTACCTAAACAAGAGATATTTCTAAAAAAAAAAAAAATTAAACTTGACTTTTTTGGCAAAGCCTGGAGGAGACATTAGTTGTACTATGTCTTTTTAGAAAAATTGATGTGTAGCCAAATTAATACTGTTGTATAATGCACCAAGTATTAGATTATGTACCATATTTTATTATGGAAAATTTTGTAATGGTATTCACTAATTTCTTTCTTTCTAATGCTTGGATTCACTCCTCTTTCCATACTCACTTCCACCACCTTAGGCCTACTCTTTCTAATAAATTTTTGTCATCGTATGATTCCCCTGCTCATGAATCTACAATAGTTTTCAAGTTCAGACTTCTTTGTCTAGTTTCCCAGGCCCGCTGTAACCAGATTTCTGTCTATGTAGCCATATTTATTTCCTACTTCTCCCTAACATTCATCCTTTGTTCCTATCAAGTTCAGCTCCAAATTTACCATATTTATTTGTACTTTTGGTTTTTTAAAAAATATATTTAATTTTTCCTTCAAAACATTTTAAAACAATTTTTAACATTCATTTTTAAAAAATTTTGAGTTGCAAATTTTCTTCCTCCTTCCCTCTCTTACCCCCTCCCTGAGATGGTGGGCAATTTGATATAGGTTATACAATCATGAAAACATATTTCCATGTTAGTTGTGTTGTACAAGAAAACGCACACCAAAAAAAAAAGCATGAAAAAAAATAAAGAATCCACTTTTGTTATTTTCACTAATATTGTTCCTAGTATTTGGAGTTCATTCCCCAATCCCATCCATCTTTCAAGCCCCTCCAGCCCAAGTTCTGCCTCTACTCCATCTACTTCTGCTACCCTATTCTCATTTCTTTCAACTACTCTGATCTCTTCCTCCACACTCCCCACCACTTTGAAGAATAGCTCCATAGTGCTATCATCCATGTAATCATACGTATTCCGAGAACTGAGGCAGTAGGATAAAAGGCCTTGGTTTTATCAAAGATGGGATCAGATGGTGAAATTGTACAGTCTTTCATTTTAGGACTAAGTACTAAGATATATTTATAATATTGATAAATAATAATGGTATTCATTATAAATCCCTTCTCTAAAATGCCTTTGGATTCACCCCTTCTTTTCATCCTAATGCCACCAACTTGGACAAGTCCAACAAGTTCTCCTCATATCGTCTTCTCCTGAAAGGGAGACATTCTGTGTGGGTATAGCAACTCAAGTTTACTTATCTTCTGTACCTATGAAAACAAAACAAATAGCAGGGCCTTAGTAGGTCTTTGATGAAGTAAAATGTGTCATCTAATGCCACTGTGGGTCTTGTAAGAATCAAGGCAATGGGACCATGAGTAGGATTGAAGAGTCACAGGCATTGAATCTCATAGGATCAAAACCTTAGACCTATTGGGGATCTCAGACATTATCTTGTCCAGTCTTTTCATTTTATAGAGAAGGAACTGAGACCTAGAGATGTTTAGTCTCTTGCCCAAGATCTCATAAGTAGCATGTAGTGTGCAGTTGGTATTTTGTTTTATCTAGGGCCTTTTTTCTTGCCTAGGAAAAAATGAAATTTTAGAGGAAAACTGGGAGGCTAATTTTAAGATAAATTTTATTTAAAACAGAGGAGTGGTAAGAAGTGAAGTAGGTTGTCAGATTGTGGTTTTTCCTGTTGAAGTTCATGTTTTCTTATCTAGACAGGATTCATGTTTATGAGGACAAGAAGGAAGCTTTGCAGGCTGTCAAAATGATCAAAGGGTCTCGATTTAAAGCATTCTCAAACAGAGAAGATGCTGAGAAGTTTGCTAAAGGAATCTGTGATTATTTTCCATCCCCAAGCAAAACTTGCTTTCCTCTCTCTCCAGTGAAAACAGTACCATTTTTTAATCAAGGTAGGTAAAACCTTTGCTATTTGTCTTTCAAAATCCTGACTTTTACTCGGAAATATTTGGGATTCTTTTTCCTGATACATTGTAATGATTTTCCATATCTCAATAAGTAGGTGTCCTGGTCAACAGCCATATTCTTTGGGGCTAAGCAGGGTGATTTTTAATCCCAAGGGCTGTAGTGGAAGGGTAAGTTAGGTTCTGTAGTCCTACCTGAAACCATCCATGCCCTAGTAATCTGATTGCTCTGATCATAAAAGGAGATCCATTTCCCTTCTAATCCTCCATACTTGCTGTATTACCCTTTTGGAGAAGTGGCCCCCATCCCTTTATTTGCATGTCATCTTCTGCCATGAGCTGGGCCCATTGTGGAGTGGGATGGAAGGGCTTAGAGGTCTGGTCTGAAGGGTGGCTTCTACATAAGACAGACAAGGTATACATAAAAACATTTTATGTCATGGGTAGTTGCACACATAATGCATAGAGGAGGCAGTGGTTAGTTGTTAATATTTATTATGGAATTTCCTCCCCAAATTGGAAATTAAGTCCAAAGAGACTATTTTGGAACATTCTGAATTTTGCCTTTTGACGACAGATGGTTTATGCTCACCTGAGTCAGAATCAGTTAACAAAGAGCGAGCAAACAGTTTTAAAAGTCCTCGTACACAAGACCTGACTGCCAGACTCCGAAAAGCTGTGGAGAAGGGTGATGAAGCTATGTTTTCAGAACTTATCTGGAATAACCCACGCTATCTAATTGGTTCTGGAGACAACCCAACAGTAGTACAGGTGAGCCTGTTTTCATCATGGACATCATCAAATAAACCATTAACACACCAAATATAAAAGTGATCTCTTATCACCTGTTTGGTAATGAGAACAGGTGCGTTTACAGTGAAATGGGGGTACTTGTTTTAAGTTTCAGATGACATATAATGTGCAGTTTTGTTTCAGGAAGGATGTAGGTACAATGTCATGCATGTGGCCACCAAAGAGAATCAGGCTCGTATCTGCCAATTGATTTTAGACACTTTGGAAAATCCTGAATTTATGCGACTTATGTACCCGGATGATGATGAGGTCATGTTGCAGGAGCGTATTCGATATATTGTTGACCTTTATCTTAACACTCCTGATAAAATGGTGAGTTTGCCCTTTCTTTTTTCCAGTTATCTTTTATAAAATAAAAACTAGTCTTGTCTCTAGCAGGGCCTCTTAAACTTTTTCTACTAGCAACTCCTTCAGCGCTTCTTAAACCTGTAGGGGTTTGGGACCCACCGTTTACATAGGAAAATATTGAGTGCCCATTACTGATTGTTAGATATTTATTGTGTGTCTGTTCTGTTTCCCCATACTGTGAGGTGGTTGATGAACAAGATAAGATACAATCTCTGTCCTTAAGGATTTTCTAGCACAGTTGGGAAGAAAGGACATATACACCTGAAAATATGACTGATAAGTACCAGATCAATGGAGAGCTTAGAGTAGGGTAGCTTCACTTGGGAAGGAGGTCTTTAGGAACATAGTACTTTGTTCTTCTTTATAAGACTTAGAAATGAATGAAAGGTCAGGGTCTTACACAAATAAAGCTTTAAATGTGATGGTGATATAACATTCCCCCACAAAACTTCCCAGCAAGAGCGGCATCTTCCGTTTTGTAACTGCAGGGCTCATTCCCCACAAAGTTTGTCTTCATTTCAGTTGATTTCAGCAAGGGATAGGTTATTAAGGCTTATGTTTGCTTTGGGATAATATAAAAAAAATTCCTGTCTGAAGTTTTCTAGTAAAGTTCTCTTGTTGTTGCATCTCTTAAAGGTGGAGGGGATTATTAGCAGGAAAAGAACCATACATGCCAGCAATCTTTTGCACAGTTTTAGACTACTAAACTATATCTCTTCTTTACAGTTATCCATCGGTAAACTTTGTTTCTTGAATTCACACAGTACTTTAGTTTATCAATTGATCAGCTAATATTTATTGAGTAACCATTGTGTTAAATTGCCAGGGGAGAGGCAGCAGCACATGTGTTTTATGGCATTTTAATATTATGTTATTTTATTTTTAAGCAACTCTGTGAGACAGTTAATATGTAAGTGGAAATGCTAAAGTGTGAATTTGCCTTTATTTTAGGGAAATGATACTCCTTTGCATTTTGCTTGCAAATTTGGTAACGCAGACGTGGTCAATGTACTTTCTTCACACCCTGGTGTTATAAAAAATCCTAGAAACAGATATTTACAAACTCCTGAAGATGTAAGTTAATTATTAAATTTAATAATTAGTTGCAATATTATTTATTTGTGAACCTGACCATGAACTGTTTTTGGTATGTGAAACTTTTGCTTATTGGTCCAGTAGCACATACACAAGGCATTTTCCATTCATGGTAATTGATGGCACTGAGGTGCCCATATTCTTATCATATTAGGTTCTGCAAACACTGATTAAGCTCTCCTGTGTTCAGGGTGCTTATCAAGGTGATGTGGGTACAGAAACAAAAAGTAGCCTCTTCTCTCTCTGGCATTCAGTCAGCGTTTATTAAGCACCTACTCTGTGCTAAGGCTGGGGATGCAAAGAAATGGAAAAAACAGTCTCTCCTCTCAGGGAGCTCACTCTCTGATGGGGGAGACAACAAGCAAACAACTCTACACAAACATATCTATGTACAGATCAAATTGTGGGTAATATTGTGTATGTGTGCATTATATATGTGGAATGACTCGTGCTGCTTTGCATCTGCAGCCCTACTTGGTTTCAACTCCATGGGACAACATGTCCCTTCCAGGATGAGCTCATCACTTCTAAACTTTAACAGCATGCTGCTGAATCAACCATCACCCTCCTTAGCCACCTTTCTCCTCTGATTGGAGAGCTGGAAGAGAAGTACCACCCTCCTCCCAGTACCTTTCTTTGTTAAGGGCAGAAACTGGACTCATACCTCACTCCATTTTGCATCTGCTGTTCTGCCTGGTTTTGATTCCAGGGAACAACATACCTCCTCTGGTATCTCTTCCCCCTCCCCCAGATAGCTCCGGAGGAGAAAGTGAGGCTAGTGACTCTGCACAGCCCTCCCTCACTGTAATCCAATTCACTTGCATGTCATGGCATCACCTCCCTGATGTCATGGTCCTCTTCACAAAGGAAGGACCAGCAGCAATGTCTAGTGTCTAAGCATTCTTTTTCAATGGAAATATCTATGCTGTAAGGGAGACTTGTGTCATCTAAAAAAGCCTTGGCCAGAATAAAAGAGGAAGAGAGCAACTCAGATTGCCTTCCAGAAATTGCAGTTTTTTTGGTGACCTTTTCTTCCAGAACCAAAGAACCCCTTTTTTAATACCAGTATTCTGCCAGTGTTGATGTATGGCTGCAAGACATGGAATACAATAGTCTCCAAAGCCTGGAAAACAAATGTCACACAGAGGGCAATAGATAGAGTAGAAAAGTGGGGACCAGCTGCCCCACAGAACAGACTAGACTAAAAAAGTATTAGAGCAGTGTGACTGGAAGCTAGATTGGTCATGTAGTAAGGATGGCATGTGCATGGTCCAAGCGTTCCACCTGTGTCTTCATGGGGTCAGGAGAAAGAGAAGAAAGCCTCTCACCTGTTGGTATCACCCTCTGGCAAACTTCTTCATCACTCCCAAGTCCAGTGCTCTACACACTCTGCAACCTCAGACACTTCCTAGTTGTGTGACCTTGGGCAAGTCACCTCACTGCTGTATATCTCAGTTTCCTCCTTTGTATAATGGGGGTAATAATAGCACTCGGCTCCCAGGGTTATTGTGAGGATCAAGTGAGAAATCATTTTTGTAAAGTGTTTTACAAACCTTAAGGCACTATGTAAACACTAGCAGTGCTGACAGATGCAGGAAAGAGTCTTTCCATATTTGGGTGGGGTTGTGAGAAGGGGAATGAGTAAAGGTTTGAGGAAAAGAGATAGGATTTGGTCTGGGCCTGAAGGATTGGTAAAGATATACTTAGGGAAGACATGTTTGAAAATCCTGAAATAAGTTTCTTTATGTCTATTAACAAAATACAGTGCCAGAATTATCAATCTTTTTTCTTTCCATAGCAATTTCATGGTCCAAAAGAAGAATCAACAGAATTTAAGATATTGTTTATTTCCTTATCTCTCAATAGGTAATTTGTGAAAGAAGTAAAAATAAATCTGCAGAATTGAAGGAGCGAATCAGAGAATATTTAAAAGGTGGGTACTTGAAACATGGAGTAGAAATCAGAGCGTTTGAGGGAACTTGCATCAAGACCCCTGCTTTCAAGCTGGTGAATGCCACAGACAGGAGTCATAGCACGTCAGAGCTAGAAGGAGCTTTGGAGACGATCCAGTGTAACTTCAGTTCACAGGTGGTGAAACTGACTCCTCCAGAAGTTAAGTGGCATCCCCAAGTCCCCCTCTCATCCTTGCCGCCTAGTCCGCTATTCTGATAAGACCATATGATTCCAGACAGACTGTAGAGGTAGGATCGGAAGTTATCTGCACAGGAAGTAGTGTTGGGGAGGAGGGTGGGATCACCCTGGGAAGAGTGCGAGGAAGAGGGCGGTCAGAGACTGCTCCACAGGTCTCTTGCCCTGAAAGGGAAGATTGTTGGGTTATGGGGAGTCATGAAGGAAGAGAGGGTGAGAGACATTGGCATGTTCTAAGGGAAGGCAGGGGAAGAAAACATAAGGAAGGAGATGTTACTATGTAGCATAGCAGTCAAAGAAGATGAGGACTGAAAAAAGGGCCATTGGATTTGATGAAGGTCATTAGTGACCTCTGCCTCTGTTTCTCCAACTGTAAAATAGGGATAATAATAGCATCTTCCCCTCCCAGGGTAGTTGTGAGGATTAGATGAGAAAATATTTGCAAAGTGCTTAGACCAGCTCCTGGCACATAGTAGGTACTTAATAAATGTTTACTTACTGACTGACTTGTTCAGGGTCTTGCAGCTAGTAAATGCTTGAAGCAGGATTTGAACTTGGATCTTTCTGATTCCACATCCAGCCCTTTATCTACCAAGCTCCCTAGATATGAGCTGTGACTTCTCTGGAATTTCACTGATGTGCTGCAAATTGCTTCTCTTTCACATCTCATTAAATGGTTTTATGAGTTAGCTGTGGTCAGAATTTAAACACCCAATGGCGTGGCGATAAGCGTCTTTTGTCTTGTTTGTAGAAAAGACATCGTATACTGACCTGTTGCTGAGTCCATACTTGAAACCCTTCCAGTTTGATAGCGCTTATCCCAGAGCTGGCACTATGCTGGCATGCCCTTCTAGACCTAGGGCTTACCTTGGTGGCCTGAGAAGTCAGCAGAGGACAGCGTAAGGGGAGAATCAGTAAGAGAACACCTCCCCTCCACCCCCCCAAAAAAAACACGGGGTGGGAGGGGGCCACACAGCCCTTATTTAAGATTGTTTTTATTCCTAATGCCTTAGTAGTAACTATGGTTTTTCTTCAGTAACTGCCTGTTCCTTAGATGATACCTGGGCAGCCTTTTTCATAGGTGAACTCTCACCCACAAGTCTAAATTTGCCCAAGTCCTAACTCAGACTTGGGAGGTCATTTGGAATAACAGGAGTCCGGTAAAGGGAGATGTATATCTCAACATAAGACAGTAAAACAAACCACCTTATTGAAGGGAGATATGAAATGAAGGGCAACTGGGAAAATGCGTGGAAGTTGGTCCACTGGGCTTCCAGGCAGAGTTGGGTCCCCTCCTGGGGCCCCAGGGGAAATGGGACACCCTTTTTCCTATACCAGTCAAATCTGGGTTTTTATAGGGTTTTTTTCTGAGTCCAACAGGATCAGATATTGGGGAAAGGGAATGAGGAGCCTGGACCTGGAGACTCATGCTGATTCATGCCAGTTGAGGAGAGGGAAGATACAAGTAAAATGCAAAAAGATTCCAATTGAAAGGGAACAATGAATATGGTTTTAATTCTGTTTGTAATTGCTTTTTAATTAGTCATGAGATCATGAAAATGGAGTTTTGAATTGAGTAGTTTTTATAATGGAAAAATATTTGTTAGATTATATTCATTGCTTATCATATATGATACTCATATATGATAGCTTGAACTAATCAGAAAAGTAGTATAACACTGTATCCTGAATTTTAAGTGAAAATGTACTCTTTTTTCTTCAGGTCATTATTATGTGCCACTCTTGAGGGCAGAAGACAATTCTTCTCCTGTGATTGGTGACATATGGACTTCAGATCAGGCAGACGGGCGTCCTCCCATATCAACACCCCGATTTGGGAGCAGCCCAAAAGATCCTGTTTTGAGTGTGAGAGCTTTTGCAGGGCCATTAAGCCCATCCAAGGTGGGTGATCATGGAAGCATCTTCAAGTAGAGCTTCACTCCTATAGACCAAGCATGTATTTTGATAACTGAGTTACTAGTTTTGTATCTAGTTGGGGAGATCCTGATCCCATGGAAAGCTCTAAAATTTTCTAGATTGTGATTAAAAGTAATGGCTTCATCTCTCTAATTAAGCAGCTAATAGGAGGATGATATTGGGCCACTGGAAATATTTTACTTTGTTCCTCTAGGAATGAGTCACTTGGTTGCTGTGTATTTCTTTCTCTGGGGAAGAGGGATTCTTAGGAAATTATACTTGAGTGACTTGGCTAGGATGATGATGTTAACTAATCAAGGCCAGAGTGAGGTTAAAAATTTAGGAAGAGCCCCTCCCCAGTTAGATCAGGGTCATAATTTGTAGATGTTCCTTAGAACAGCAAGTGTCTTTGTGGGGTTGTATCCTTCTTTCTAGCCAGGGGGATTCATCATGTCCATGTTTAGAACCTGGAATTTTTTACCGTATTGAAATTGATAAATTTTCCCATGCCTACTGAGTCTGTAACATTTTCTGTAGAAAACAGTTGTATTCTTAAGTTTTCTTGGCTTAGTAAACAACAGATAATATTTATCATAATATTTGAATTTTTCTCTTCTTAGGCGGAAGATTTTCGCAGACTTTGGAAGACTCCACCTCGAGAGAGAGCTGACTTCTTTCATAATGTCAGGAAATCTGATCCAGAAAGAGGTGTTGAAAGAGTAGGAAGGTATACAGGGGGCTGTGCTAAAAGTAATTAAGTATGAAAGTTTAGCAGTAATGTTGATAAATGAGTTGTAGCATTTTTTAATTTTATTTTATTTTGGCTAGGCAAATTAAGTGGCTTGCCCAGAGTCACACAGCTAGTGAATGTTATGTGTCTGAGGCCGGATTTGTACTCAGATCCTCCTGACTCCAGAGCTGGTGCTCTATCCACTGTGCTACCTAGCTGCTCCCGTATTTTTTTATTTTAGCAAGAATTACTATAGTCGGGTTAAAGTAATTTGTCATCTGAAGAATTTTGCTTTTTATACTGTGATACAAAATTTTCAGTTATCTTTTCCCTGTTTTTTTAGTTGCATAATAGTGATGGAAGTTTTTGTTATTACTCAGTTATATTCTACTCTTTGTGACCCTATTTGGGGTTTTCTTGGTTAAAATACTGGAGTGGTTTGCCATTTCCTTCTCCAACTCATTTTACAGATGAGGAAACTGAGTTAAATGACTTGCCCAGGGTTACACAGCTAGTAAGTGTCTGAGGCCGGATTTGAACTCCAGAAGATGAGTCTTCCTGACTCCAGGCCTGGTGCTCTATCTACCGTGCCACCTAGCTGTCCTTGATGGAAATTAAGAAGCCTTGAGAATATATTATAATTGAATGTGTGTTCAATTTTGTTAAAAATTTTTATTTTCTTTTAAAATATTAAATTATGATTTTTAAGTTTCATTGGACCCATATTAACTTGTAGTATAAATGTCTTGCAATTCTCTAGAATAAGTTGATTTATTTTGCTGCACAGACCATGATTTGAGTAGGGTGGCTGTTCTGTCTGTCAGTGCAGAGCATCGCTCATGGCTTTTCCTTATTCCGCCATAGAGGATCCACTTAATGTGCTAGAGGTCTGCCTTTGGTTCTTTTCCTATCTTGGGGAGGGTACCCCTGTAATACTTGGGGTATCTCCTCTGTTGTTGTTGCTTTTTGCTACATGACCAGCCCACCTCCTTTTTTGTTTAGACACATACTGGGCAATATTTCATGATGTACTTCATCAACCTTTTAGTACCACAGGTGATTAATTTAACTTTTCTTTTTTTAATTTGAACTTAATAGTCATTAACAATCATGGACATTTCAATGTATAAAGAAAAACAAGAAAATAATTGTTGAGTATCCAACATGTTATGTATAGGTTCTAAAAAAGTTCTATATTTAGATATTATATGCATATATTAAATTATTAAATATTAATATTAAATTAATTAAATATATAAATATTCTATAGGTTCTATATTTATATATTACATTTTAAAAGATAGAAAAAAACAGCTATTGAGTAACTGCTGCCAAAAGGCAGATAGACACAGGAGCTTTGGGAATTGGTAGAACCTTCTGGGTTTCTCTCCCCACCCCCAGCCAGCCCTGCTTTCATCTCAGCCTTCACAGCCTTCATCTAGGGATGTGGCTCCTGTGAAGAGGGACCCGCCTTTCCATCACCTGTTAAACACTGGCCACACATAGTAGTTGAGTCAGCCTTACTGAAGCAACCAGACCCCTGAGGGAGAGACAGGAGGCACCTGATGGGGACACCCCAGAGCCCTGAGCCCACGAGTCCTGGGAAGATCAAAGGGTGAGGTCAGGGCCTTCAGCCATCCTCCTGCAGGAGCCACAGACACAGCTCCTAATGACTCAGAAAGTTCTTGTCGCCAAAGTTCTTGGAACTGTCACATGTTTCAGCATCAGAAATTGATATCATCTTATCAGTGGGGTTGACATTAAAGAGGAGGCATTAACCATCTGCTTTGCTACTGTGCCTTATGGACCATGGAACCTTTCTCTCTGACTTGCAGCTGAAACCTCCATCCATGCGTGATGTTTCCACCATTAGAAGGAAAGCTCCTTAAGAGCAGGGACTGACTGACTTTTCTGTTTGTATCCGCAATGCTTAGCCCAGTGTTTTGCATGAAGTAAGCAGTTAGTAGTTGCTTTCTTCATTCATCAAAAAAATTCTCTATTTGTATCCCCTGCTGTACTTTTTAGTTCTGGGCATTTAAAAAATGATGCTCTTTTTCATACCTAGTATTATTCCCTAACATATCATCCTACCCCCTAAATAGAAGGCTTTTTTTTATATGCATAATCAAAAACACAAAAAAATCAACACATTATCCATGTCTGAGAATGCTTGTTTGATTCTTTACCTATTGTGTCTGTCACCTCTTTGACAAGAAGCAGAAGGTGTGTTTCATCGTTGGTCTTTTGAAGTCTTGATTGATGGCTACATTAGTCAGAGTTCTGAGGTCTTTCTATTTCTAAGGCTATAAACTGCAGAAGTTGCCAGTGTGCATGCGTAGAAGCTGTTTGCTCTTTGGAGGTTGACTGCACCAATAAAGTCTCAGGATTGGACCAAAAGAAAATAGATTACCATGAAAATGGAGACAAATTCTGCTCCATGCTGCATCTTTTAAGTGTTATCAGTGTTCTTGGATCATTTGGCTGATTCTCATGCCAGCCTCTCTGGAAGATTATTTTCTCAGCTGCCCTTTGCTGTTTATGAGGTAATATTGCTCAGGCTTGATTCCTCCTCCTCCTTAATGTTTTGCAAGTGGCTTTGTACTCTTAAGGAGGCTGTATTTTCTAGTTCAGGGTGTTTATGATCTCTTTTGGCCTTGAATTGTAGAGTATTTCCTCTTTTTTAAAAACATTTTAATTAATATTATTTTTCACATCATTATAAAGACAAAAAGAAGAGGAAAATTAGCAAAATCGATCAGTGCATTGAAAAAGGCTGAAAATACATGTAATGTCCTATACTCATGGATCTCCCATCTCTGCAGAGATATCTGCACATCTCTTATCTCTTTTGAGCCATGCTAATTCTTTGTAATTTTACATTGACTTTTTTTTGGTAGTTCTTTCCCTTTTCGTTGCTGTAGTTATGGTGTATATTGTTTTCTTGGCTCTGCTTACTTTACTCTGCATCAGTTTGTATAGCTCTTCACATACTTCTCTGTATTTTTCACATTCGTTATGTCTAAAGCACAGTAATATTCCCTTACATTTGTGTACCACAATTTACTTAGCCACGTGCTATTCACTAGGTATACGTTTTGATTCCAATCCTTTGATGTCACAGAAAGTACTACTAAACTCTTGTAGAGGATATGGAGACTTTCTTCTTATCAGTGGCTTCCTTGGTGGTAGTAGAGTCGGGTCAAAAAGTAGGATGTTGTAGACACCCGATTTACAGAATTCCAGCTTGCTCTTCAATATGGTTGTATGGATTCACAGCTCCCCAAGCAGTGCACCATTGTGCTATCCTCTGACAGCCTGTTCAACATCAATTATTCCCATCTCTTTGCTAGTTTGCGGGGGTATGAAGCAAAGCCTCAAAGTTGTTTTGATTTCTCTTTTAGTAATTTATAACATTCTTTCCTGTGATTTTTAGTAGTATATCTTGACCATTTATTTATTGGGGAATAGACTTGGTCTCTATTATCTGTTGTTTTTAATTACTATTTTCTAATGATTAAGCTTCTCTGTGAAATTTCTTTTACCTCATTTTTTGGAGTTGACTGCAGCAACTTCAGCTTGACCTTTATCATCTCATTCTGTGTCTTCTCATTGATGTATTTTATTCTGTTTGATATTTTCTTTGACAGTTGCCTTATCTAATTAGTCAGCAACCTCATTGCTTATAGAAAGTTTACTGTACAATGAAGTAATTTCTTTCTGTTAAAATATAATCAGTTGCATTTTCATTATGTAGTTTAGTGCTCACTTTTTACTCTCTTCTTAAAGAAAACATTTATGGGGGCAGCTAGGGGGTGCAGTGGATAGAGTACCGGCCCTGAAGTCAGGAGAACCTGCGTTCAAATGTGGCCTCAGACCAAACACTTGACACTTGCTAGCCGTGTGACCCTATGCAAGTCACTTAACCCCAATTGCCTAAAAGTAAAAAAAAAAAAAAAAAAAAAAAGGCAAACATTATGTCTTGATCTTGAACCTTGTTTTCCCACATGGTTTTTGCTATCCTCTCTTTTTGTAATAAAATCATCTTATAGAAATTTTCCCTGACTTTATATTTGGCAGTGAATGTTGGCACAAAGGTACAATTATATTCACAGTGATCTCTGCTTATCGTCATCATGAGCATTGCCAGTTAAGATGACCAAGTGTGCCATGAATTTTTTTTTTTTTGCATTTTGGGTACTCGATGAAACCACCTCCACCAGTTCCATTATTCACCACTCTTGAGTACCTGTGGAGCTATCATTTACCTGCAGTTTAAAAATTTCTCCTTTTTATTGTAACAGTGATCACTTAATTACTAAATTAATGACCTTTTTTCAGTCCTTGTGCTTCTTGACCTCTCTGCAGTCTTAGCAGTTACTTTTAGCAATTACCCTCTTCTGCTGGTTGCTCTTTCTAGGTTTTTGTGATAATATCTCCCTCCCAGTTCTATTTCTCAGTCTCTTTTGCTGAGTCTTTCACCAGGTCATGTCCTGTCTCCCAGGGCTCTGTCCTTGCTTTTCTTTTTCCTTTATAATCTCATGATTAGTGATCAGCTTCCATGGAGTTTAATTATCTCAGATCTCTCTCTCTCTCTCTCTCTCTCTTCATATATATATATATATATATATATATATTCAGTCCCGGTCTCTCTTCTGAGCTCTAGTCCTGCATCACCAGCTGATTATTGGGCATCTTTGAGTAGATGGCCCATAGACATCTCAAACTTAGTGCACACAAATCAGAACTGGTTACCCCTGAGCCCTCTGCTCTTTCCAGTCTTCCTCTGACTGCTCCCAGTCACCCAGATTTAGAACCTCCATGTCATACTTGCACTCACTCCACATCTCTACTGTCACTTTTATTTCCACAACATCTCTCCTACATGTCGAGTTCTGTCCTCAGGCCTGGACAGTTGTCACTTGGTCTCTTTGTCTTGGTTTCTTCCCGCTCTAATCAGTCTTCTGCTCAGCTTGTAAAGAGCACGTCTGAGGAGCACGTAGGTGGCGCAATGGATAGAGTACCGGCCCTGAAGTCAGGAGGACCTGAGTTCAAATCCAGCCTCAGACCAAACACTTGACACTTACTAGCTGTGTGACCCTGGGCAAGTCACTTAACCCCAATTGCCTTTAAAAAAAAAAAAGAGCAGGGGCAGCTAGGTGGTGCAGTGGATAGAGCACCAGCCCTCGATTCAGAAGGACCTGAGTTTAAATCTGGCCTCAGGCACATAACACTTACTAACTGTGTGACCTTGGGCAAGTCACTTAACCCCATTGCCTAGCCAAAAAAAGGAAAGAAAAAAAAAAGCACATCTGACCTGCTCAGGTACTTCCAGCATCAAAAGTAAAATGCTCATTGACTTTTACAGCTCTTCACAACCTGCCTCTTTCCTGCCTTTCTAGACCTTTTATACTTTGCTGCCCTCTGTGTAGTCTATGATGTCACTGTACGGGCTTACTCTCTGTTCTTTACACACAACACTCTGCCTTATTCTGTGCATTTTCACTGGCTAGCTTTCATGCCTACAGTACTTTCCATCTTGAACTTGAGCTAGCTTTTCTGGTGTCCTTTGAGAATCAGCTCAAATCCTACTTTCTGTGAAAGGCCCTTCCTAACCTAGCAGCTCTCCACCCCCCTTGTGGGTGTGTCTTTCTTTGTCTCTCATCCTTTCCTTCCCTGTACTCTGTATGCATCTTGTATATACCTGGCTATTTACCCATTGTCAGCTCCATTCAAGTGTGACCTCCTTGAGGGCAAGGACCCTGTTTTTGCCTTTCTTTGTATCCTTCTTTGTATCCTTAGAACTTAGCACATACAGTGCCTGACATACTAGTAAGCACTTCAGAAATGCAACTGACCTGAGTGCCAACCTGGATCTTTTTAATTCTTTCAGTATTGTGTCACTCCATTTTTCATTGTCCGGAGATTTCATCTTGAGTACTGCTGTCAAATTAATACTTGTTGATGGTTTCTACACCATGTTCGCTGTTTCTTTTTCCTCTCTTCTGCTACTCTGCCCCCTTCTCTGGGAGTGAAGTTGAGAGACCTCACAGGACCAATCACTTCTATATTTTTGTCAGTTTCAGTAGGGTTCTTTAGACAAAAGGTGAGCAGTCTTCTGACAGTTAGCCTTTGTGGGCTCAGCTGGGCTGGTCTTCAGTCAGAAGACAACTATTAGGACCATATATGAAGTCTTTCTAACTTAGTTGAATATTCCAGACTTGCACTCGGCTGGCAGGGCCTTCTGGAACCCAAGGTTCCCTCAGAGAATTGATGACTATTGAGTCATCTGAGTGGCATCCTGGGGCAAGATAATGACTTTTTACAGTGTTTTTCAGTAGGCTTCTCATATACACATATATGGAATACAAATATTTGGAACTTGTTGATTTCTCTGAAAGTAAAAAAATAACAGTTTCAGCTCCTACTCTTTTAAAAATTCAGGCCCACTGAAGAAGTATGTTTTCAGGAACAAGAACAATAGTGGAGTTTGATTATTGGATTAGATTGACAGTCTCATCAAACAAAAATCCCTGAGACTTTTTCTGAGGGATCAACGATAAATGATTTAGAGTGATGTGACAAGTCTTTATTTACTTGTGGGTATGAAAAGTACTCAAGGAAAGGTTCCAATTTTCATTTTCCCAACTTGTAATGGAATAAAGATCTTTTTTTTTCTTAAGATTACATGTATAGTGAAAATAGTAGCCAAACACTGCTTTGTATAACTGTGGGGGAGAGGTTCCTTTATGTAAGTTTTTTCACTATTTAATCTTTTTAACCAAAAAACCTATTCCTTTGATTATTTTGTTCAGGATTTTTCTCCACTAATTTATAGAATTCTTTATTTGTTTATCTCATGTTGTTCCTCTGCTAGACTTGGATGGAAAGAGATTTTATAAATGTTAAGTACAAATACTTGGAGTTCAAATAAAAGATAAAATTACCAGGACTTGAAAAATTGAGGTTACTTGTTCAGTAAGTGTATGCCTTTCACATTAATTTTTTTTAAAGTTTCTTTTGTATGTGTTTTGTTTTATTTATTACAGGGAGTTAGCCCATGAGCTGGGATTTCCATGGGTTGAGTATTGGGAATTTTTGGACTCTTTTGTTGATCTGTCTTCCCAGGAGGGCCTACGAAAACTAGAAGAATACCTTGGTCAACTTGAAATGAGTAAAAGAGGCCATCAGGAAGCGGGAGAAAATGAGACTTGTAACAGACCTAAAACTTCTAATACTTCTGGTAAGAAACAGATGTTTATGGTTTGGGTGCCATTAAAAAAAAATGCTATCCAAATCTCAAACTGCCAAGTATGATACCTTTAATAAGTCAAACATTATGTCTCTGTAGTTTCTATCTCTAGTAATCATTTTTGGCCTTCTTTCACCCCTGCTTCCAAAAGGTCCAAATTTACTTCATATGTAGCTCAGATGTGCTTTTGTATATGATATAGTCAGAATAAAGATTGTGGTCAAAATGAGGTATGAAACTTCCTGCATGACAGGCACCGGTCACAACTAGCAGTACCTCAAACTCTAACCCATAGGGCCTGTCAGGTTCAGCATCTACAGTATGTGCTTTGCAGATAATTTTTACTATTTTTTTCCTTTTATATATTTATTAAATGGTTTGTGTTTTTGCGTGTTTGCTCGTTTGTCCTTTTGCCCATATTCAGGCTCCATTCTTTGTGTCCAGGTTTAATTTGTTATAGAAGTTAAAACCATAGTAGTGGGTTAGGTGTAACTCACCATGTGATATTCAACAATTTATAGGAACCTAGCAGAGGTCATTTCAAGCCTCCTTTTATTTTATGCAGGAGCCCCTACTGTAATATTCCAGACTGTCATAACAGTTTCTCCTTAAACATTTCTTAATGACCACTCTACTCATCATCTCATGAAGAAAACCCCATAGAGAGCCATATTTCTCTCTGTAACTTTCACCCAGTGGTCTTTGTTCTGTCCTCTGGAGACATGCCCAAGAAGACATCTGCGTGGTGCCCTTCAGCTGTTTGAAGAGAATAATCATGACCCCTTATCTGGAATATTACAGAAAAGAGTCAGACTTGCAGGAGCTGGATGGATTTGACAACTTAATATGTTTCCATAGAAAATTGATTCTATGTCCCTTCTAACCATTCTCCAAGCTTCATGTTTATGGATACTACCTAATTTTTTATTTTTTAGGCAATTGGGGTTAAGTGACTTGCCCAGGGTCACACAGCTAGTAAATGTCAAGTGTTTGGTCTGAGGCCGGATTTGAACTCAGGTCCTCCTGACTCCAGGGCTGGTGCTCTCCCCACTGTGCCACCTAGCTACCCCATACCTAATTTTTTAAACATATTATAATGAACCTGTGACCAGAAATCCCACTCCCAGGATGCTCTGGTCATAGGTTCATTATGATATGTTTAAAAAATCAAACCAACTGAAGTAATGACATGAAAGAGCAATTAAAAAAAGAAACCAAAAAGCATCTTTTTAAAAATCACAGTACACGGAGTTCAAATCTGCCCTCAGACACTTGACACTTACTTGCTGTGTGACCCTGGGCAAGTCACTTAACCTACATTGCCTCACCAAAAAAAAAAATCACAGTTACAAATTTGAAAACTATTAAATGTCTAGAAATATGGCTTATATCCATGCTCTTAAAGGCATTTATTTTTCAGTCCTGATAAGAGTATTGTAAAAAGTGTAATGAACAAAGAACAGGAGTTTCCCCCCACCCCTTCCCCCATCACAGATGCACACTATACACACATGAAAATTTTGGAGGGAAAAATGACCTGAAAGAAAGTTAAGACATTAGAATTTTGACAGGTAAAATTTTTATTACTACTGACTGGCAGCTTAGAAATACCTAAGGTTCACAGTGTCATACTTTATTATACAATCTTACATTATGCTTGCTGTTGTATTTCTAGCAAAATGCCTTTGAATGGAAATGTGTGCCAACCATAGGCTTAATTTGTGTTGATTGCTTTTTATCCAAAACTGCTATTTTCATTTTAATCATCAGGCATTTTATATAGCCAAAATGTGTATTTAGGGAAATGAGTGGCAGAAATTAAAATTATCTATCACCTAGCTCATATATGGAGGCTATATTAATGGAAATTATGATTAAAAAAAACTAATGGATATCTGTTAGTCATATGTTTAAAGTGACCCCCTTTACCTTTTACCTTATACAGGCAGGAGTAAAAAATGCAGCAACTCCATCTCTGTGGGAGCATATCTAGATGAAGAAGATGACATGAGCCTAGAAGAAATTAAAAACAGACAAAATGCAGCACGGAATTACTGCCAGCCACTTGTTTCCCAAGAGCCTGCCATCGGTGCTTTTGGAGATTCACCATGTGATATTCTTTCCATGGAACACACATCACACCTACCTGGCAGACAGTATGAGAAGGGGGGTTCTTCCAACAGAAATGGGTTTTGTAGCCCTGTAACTAAAGATAGGATCATCAGCAGGGAAAAGCAGAAGTCACCAAGTGGGGAAGAGTGCTTTCTTTCCCCTGTCTCCAGTTTAATGACAGAATTTGACAAACTAACATTGCAAGACCAAGGAAATAGGTTTTTCGAGAAAACAAACCAAGTTATGGCAAAAATTGATGATGAGAGAATTCTGACTTTAGGAATGAATCAAGTCAAAATTTCCAGAGACCAGGTAGATAAGATTGGTGCACATCAGATAAAGGAAAACTACTTGTTAGAAGAAGATGCTACCATGGCAGGCAAGTCTGGAAATGGCAAAATAAGGACAGGAAAAGGAATGTCACCTCAAATTGAGAGATTGTTTTTGGATTCCAGTGCTCAGGATGGAGGGTCACAGTTATGTGGCCAGGCTCACTTGCAACCTGGCTCTTCTCTCTTATCTTCAGAATCTCCTCCAAGGTTGTTTTCCAAGATTCCACCTCCAAATGAAAGAGCCAGGAAATTCTTTCTTCAAGGGTATGAATTTTGACTACTCAGCACATACAGTGTACACATACCCCAGTCCTTTTGCCAAAGCCCTTTCTGGCCATTTACAGCCTCATACTTGGGTTGTTGTTTTTTTGTTGTTTTTTTTTTTCACTTATATTAATAGGAATTTGATATTCTGAATTACTTTAAGAGCTATCCATCTTTTATATTGGAAAATCATTTTAAGATGTCTTTTCTGTTATCAGGAGGACTTTTGGCTGGGCTGTTTTAACGAACAAATCCCTCTTCCTGTTGATTTCCAGTTTATAATGGCATGGTAGCCAGGGAAGGAAGCACAGCTATAATTTTTAAGTCTTTCCTAAGAATTTCACCTGTGAAGGGAAAGGATAAAGTTTTAAGTTAATCGTAATCACCGAGTGAGCTTGCACTTTTGCAGAATGTCTAGAGTTCATATAAAAATGCATTTAAGGGTCATACTCAATGGGTCAAAGCCCCCAAAAAAGGGTCATGCTGCAACCCCTGATAGATCACCATGACGACTGAAGGGAAACATCCACCCACCCACATTCTTGGCCAGTTGGGTCATCTCTCGTTGGGGTCAGATTAGCTTTGTTGCTGCCTCACACAGGCAGGACTTTCTTGGCCCCTAGTGGCCTTGGCTGTGATCCCTTGTGAGCTGTTTTGGAATGAACATGTGATTGCTTCTTCCTCATGGGAAGAGGCTGTTGGCATGTAGACAGTCAATCTACATGCATACCAATTCTTGAATAAAAAATGCTAAGTCTAGTACTCTTATAGTTAATCTAGTTAGGAAAAAAAAGATTTTGGGGAATGTTTTTGTTGTTTTTTCCATTCGGTTTGTTTTGTATTCTAGGGAAGAGCCAACCAAACTGGATCGGGATGTTTTAGCAGCTATAGAGCGTGTTGACATTGATCCTCAGAAATACCCTGCTATCAACAAATGGAAGAATACTGTTCAGTCCTTTTCTGCTTTAGAAAGGCAAAGGTATTGACACAGATTTAGTGGAAGAACTTGCATCATAGTTCTTTGTAATTGTCTGCTTGAATAATGAGCTTTGCATGAAATCGACACCTGGATATCTAAGGCCTAAATTAGAATTGCAGTGTTTGAAATTGTATTCGGTATTCTAAATAGAGGAGACAGCAAGTTTTGGAGCCAGGAATACTTTATGTGCAAGCCTTCTTTAATGCGGGCTGGTTGTATGACCCTGGAAAAGTCATTTCCCTGGTCTAAAACTATAGTTACAAAGAGATGGTGCCAGCCCGCTTGGGAGAGGAAGACTCCTCTCTGGGCTCCTTCGATCCCAGTGAAATCACAGGACCAGTCCAAGTTTTATCCTAAGGTTGTAAAATATGGTGGGCCTGTAATCTTACTTCTGCGGTGTAAGTGAAGTGTTTTGCATTGGGGGCAGTTGCTGTGCTTTGGTGAGCTGGATGAATAGTGGGATGCATTGAAAAGAGCACTTGTCTAGAGCTTAAGGCCTGGATTCAGAGCTCATTTATTGACTCTCCCTGTATGACCTTGGACAGGTCACTTAATCTCCTTAAAGCCTGAGTTTCCTGATGGATGTAATGTGGGGATTGGCTGGAGACAGTCTCTGTGGTCCCTCCTAGCTCTGGCTCTCGGTCTGATCCACTGTCTCATGGAGGAATGTGGCCGTGAATGCCGAGGAGGCGTTCCCTAGAGATGGGCTGCTCTGTGGGAAGCAGGGTGCCCTGGGATTGGTTCTCAAGGCCACAAACCAGTCCCTGTTTCCTCTCATGCCACACGCTGTCAGGAGCTCCTTTTCTGTTAAGAAGGCATTTCACATCTTCACTTTTGCACACGAACACAGAACTCCTGAACTGCTGATGGTTAGCATTGTTGGTGCTTGGTAGGCTTGTGGGTTTGTCTCCCAGTCGTTTCTGTGATGCACAAAGTCCACAGATGTTTGTTTCTGTGCTACCTTCCCACCATTGACCACAAATTACAAAACATAGTAGTAACATTCCTTTGCTTTTTTTTCCCTCCCTAGCTGGCCAAGCCCTGCATTGAAAGGAAAACTCAAATCGCAGTGTTCGACTTTGGGTTCACCTCGAAGCTCTGTGTGTTCCAGCCCTGGAAAATACGGCAATTCTTCATGTTCACCTAGTTTGGGGAGCCCTGGACGGTACAGCCCAGCATATGCTAACTTGGTATTAAAGTTAGGTCAACCTCCAGAGCCACCCGCCCTGTAGAAGATGAGTCTTTTTTCTGGGGACCCCATTTAATTTTCTTTTATTCTTTTTTTGTTTAAAAGTGGGGAGGCACATGGAAGAAAATTTTGTTGAAATAACACAAAAGAATGTATTCTGATTATTTATTAATCCTCGTTTGAAGAGGACAAATGTACAATTTTTTAAAAAATGCAAATATATATTGTTTATTATCCCAGTTAGATTACTGTTGATTTGTGAGAGTTAGCAAAGTGTTAACTCAGAGAAAAAATTTTAAATAATCCTTTCTGGTAAAGCAGTGACAAATTCAGACTGTCTTAATTAGCAATTCTTAATAAAAATGAGGATCTTTACAACAGAACAATACAATAACCCACTTTACCCTGTGGACAGTTTTAGCTGTTGGGTGAAGTGCGTGATCACCCTGACAAAGAACGGCCCAGGATCTAAGCAGGTGACTCTGAATGTCAGGGAGTCATAGCACTTGGTCAGAGTTAGCCATCCTCTGATTCCTCAACTTGTAACAATTCACTTTTTATTAAATTTCTACTTTATTTTCTCCATAAAAAGGAAAAGTTTGGTAACTTTTGGCTTTGGATTTTTATTACATGATGGAGAGAAACACCTCTCTGGCTAACACCACTTCAAACCGGCTTAAAGAAAATTGTGTTGAGGATGCTGAGCGAAAACCTTTTATATAATTCTTACTTTCTTGTAAACATCAGTGTCTGAGATGCTAATAATTTTGGTTCACTGGGAGCATTAAAAATGTTGACTTGAAGATAAAAACTGGGCTTTTTTACCTGCGAGAACCAATGGAAGTGGTCACATCAAGAACACTAGCAATAACATTATGGCCCTTCTTACTAGCAGGGTTTTTGTAGTCCAGGTTAGTGTGACCCCTTCTTTGGGCCTAAAGAAATTGCCAACTCAGTTCCTTAGGTTGGAAGCGGCCTCAGAATGTTGCAGTGGCAAACATCTCCTGTGCCTTAGCCTTGGGAAGGAGGCCACTGGCGTGTTTGGCAGGTGTGTGCGCTGCCGTGTTATAGGAGGCCAAGAGAGGGCCCCTCTCCCTCGCAGGCAGCTTCTCCTGGCTCAGGCTTCAGGTGAGTGGAAGAAGGATTTGTAGAAATCTCTTTTACAGTTTTAGAGCTGTAGGACTCGAATGGAGCTTTAATAGCCTCTGAGGACTGCTGCTGTGTCACTGACCGAGGCTGTATGTGCAAGGTGGGCCCTCTTCTGAATACCATGGAGGCTGCATATGACCTCCAAAATTGCTCTTCATGTTTTTGTGAGCTTAATAGTGCCTTTTGTTAAAAAACAAACAAAAAATAATTCTTTGACCTTCCTTGTTTTAAAAAGTTGTAAGCTGACATCTTAAGTTTGGGCACTTAAGATGTTTATTTCCTTTGTAGGAGTTTTTAATTGAAATATACACGAGAGGCTGTTACTTCTGCATGATGACTGGAGAAGGATCTAAGTTTTGGAATCAAGCTGTAGATTTTGAAATTGTAAAGATTATTACAGTTATTGTTTAACTCGTTGTGTACAAGATAATTTGGGCAGTGAGTAGGTGGAAGTCATGTGTCCTCTTAAGAGCAGAGCATCATTCTGAATAGGAACGAAATGCTGTTACCGCATTCACGGTGGGGGGGATGTCTCCACCCTGACTCCCTGTTACACTAACCAGTATACTAAGGTGTTTGTATTAACTTTTCTTTTGTACATAAAGATGGAAATAAAAATTACCGTATCTTTTTTTTTTTTGGTCACAGTGCTTTTTAGACAGTTTTCTCTAGATTTAATATGTTCTTTTCTCACATGTTTACACTATGTTCTCTACTGACATTTCAAAAAAAAAAGTTTGCAAAGAGGTTGCTGCAGAGCAAGTTTGGCATGTTGATTCAAGTGTCCTACATTAGAGCACATTCACTGTCATAATGCTTTGTACCCCATAATGAAAATAAATTATTTTTAGTTCATAATATTCTTAATTTTGGACAGGGTACCTTTCTTCACAATATTTTAAGCCTTGTTTTGGAAAGCATTCAAGATACTAAAATGCTGATGAATTAATTTACCATTATTAGTACCTTTATTTTGTAAAATGCTTAAATCTAGCCCAGAAAAGGATGATTCTGGTATCAGCTGAAACATCTTGCCCCCAAATTTTGTTAATGAGTTAGGGAAGAGTTTCATTGTAAAATTGTTTGTGTTTGTGAGGTTATGAAATATGTGATTCATTTGCTGTAAAAATTACTTTTATGTGTACATGGAGCTGAGGTCGGCAGTCCCAAGTCCCCAGTTAACAAAAGAAAAGGTCCTCCATGAAAACTATATTGGGATGCATTAAACTTAATTAGAAAAACACGTTGTGAGCAGTTAATGTTATCATCAGAAATGTAATTTGCTTACCTTTTTTCACGAATTGAAAGATATGCTGAAGTTTCACCATTGCTTTTTTCACTGAAAAATGATCAAGTAGTTAAAGTAAGCTGTTGTAAAAGTGTGATTGGGGGATGTGGGATGGATGAATGACAGGAGCTTGTCGATGACCCTTGAAAGTCACCTGTAAGGACAAAGCAACCTAACCTTTTCCCCCTCCTGTCTAATTTTTGAAACCAACAACTTTTCAGGAAACAATTCACTTCAAAAAGATTGGTCACTGGGAAGGTTCAATACCAGCTGATGGAGTTTTTTAGACTGCAAGCCTAATGAGTAGACAAGTGATTGACAAAAAGGCACTGTAATAATAGAATGGATCAAGAGGCCTGGTGTTGAGAATATAGGAGTTGATAATCCCACAATACACTGCCCTTGTCACACCATACATGGAGTATTGTTAAGTCTAGGCACCACATCTGTGGAAGGATGTTGACAAGCTGATAACTGTCCAGAGGAAGACAAACAAGATGGTGATGGGACTAGAGACCATACCCCATGAGGATCAGTTGAAGGGACTGATAATGTTTACTTTGGAGCAAAACTCTGAGAGGACATGAATGCTAGGTTCCAAATATTTGAGAAGCTGTCATGAAGGAGGAGTTTTGCTTGGCTGTGAAGGGTAGAACTAAAGAACAGGAACTAAGAAGAAAATAGAGGCCCAGTTTAAGACAAAACTTGTTATGTTCATAGAGGTCCAGAAATGGAAGGAATTGCCTTGTTGATGCAGTCAGGTGAAAGGTGGATGGCCTTTATGTTAACATAAATTTTGACTTGAATGGCTTAATTTTAAGGGCCCTTTCAACTTGATATTCTGTGAACTTGCAAAAGCTCTATTTTTGGAGACCTTTGAGGCCTGGGAGGGAGCCCCATTCTGAACCTTAATCCCAAGTAGAATTGAGAGAGCCTTAAAGTGTTTCAGGGTTAGAGAAGATGGTTTCTCAGCTTTGAGAAGGACTTGATTTGTCTTCTTTTAACACCAGATTTTGTAATTCCCTAAAAGGCAAATGCTTATGGGATATCGCACTCCTAATGTAAAGGTAAAGGTCCATAATAATTTTTTCAAATGAGACTGAATCAATATTTCTTAATGTTTTCTTAAACAGGCTTTTAAAAGGTTTATTTTTTTTTTAACAGTGACACAAATGCTACATATTCTGTGTTTGTGCAAATAGGGTCAAGAATAGATAATTCTCTTCTAAAGGGAAAAGAACGCTAGAACACAACCAGTGGCACAGGAACTGTCACAGAATATTAGAGCTGGAAAGCTACTACAGGACATGGATGCTGGCACGGAACACAGGTGGTTGTTGCTGAGGTGACATGGGAGAGCCTCTAATCCAGCCCTCCTTTTATAGATAAGTAGCTTTAAGGCTACCCAGAAAGGGTTACCCAATACCTGTGATCTTTTTGTAAATTGTTTTAAAAATAATTGTTATCTTTATTTATAAGTGGAGAGGCCTGCAAAGGTGATCAAAAATGTAGTTGAAATTCCTTAGGACACAGAACACTCTTTCAAATCATCTAATTGAAACAAAATTTCAAGGAAAAGGACTTTAATTTCACACTAAATTTAACTGCCTATAGCAGTGCTAGATCAATAGCTGTGCCCACCTCCAGCCCTCTGTACTGTCAAGTCGGTGTCTTCAGTCACACCTGGCCTAGAAATAAGTGTTGCAGGTCTTAAACTGAGGTCTTGAGTAGATAGTTGTAGTTGGAAAGGGAATGGGATTTGTTGTTGCAAGTCTGGTCTTCAAATTCTGGATCTGATTCATTGTTCGTGTGACCTCAGGCAAGTCGCTGAACCTCTGATTAGGAGTAAGTACTTAAATTGTTGAATTAAGTTTAATTTCCTACTTGCTAAGATCAGGCAGTTAAGACTAGTAATTGTGTGATTAGTTTATTTCTTTAACCCATCTTGAGTCTCCTCAAAGTCTAACTCAGTTGGTAATGATGGCTTGCACTTAGGGAAAACTTGAGGGCCTACAAAGTGCTTCCCTTCTAACAGCCTGTGAAGCAGGTGGTTTCATTGTTAACATGATGGGAGCTTCTGACTGTACATTTACTCATCGCTCCTATAGAACGAGTAAAGGCCCCTGGGTCCTTATACTTCAAATGGTTGGGCACAAAAAGGCTGTCAGAACCCCTAAACTGTTTCTTCTAGATAGGATAGATAGGATAATTCTTCACGAAGTAGCTGTTTAGGAATTTACCTACATTCCAAGTTTTTTTACTTAAAGAATGAGAAAGCATACTGCTACAGAGATTCCTTAGCTTTGAACCCAGCTGCAGGAGCCGTGCCTAGAGAATACATCTTGGCACAGAACAACACGCCTTCTATGTGGCTGTGTTTATTGCCTGGTCTCATCCTAATACTGCTTCTGAGACATGTCCATGTGGTATTTGGATCTTCCCTGGTTCTTTCTCTTAGGCCCAGGCTGGGGAACCTGCAGCCTCAGGGCCACAGGTCCTGCCCTCTAGATCCTCAAGCCGGGCCCTTTGACTGAATCCAAACTGCACACAATAAATTCCCTTAATAAAAGGATTTGTTATATAAAACTTCCAATTTGCACTTAGGTAAAACTTGAAGGCCTTTCCAACAGCCCTGTGAAGCAGGTGGTTTCATTGTAATACGATGGGAGTCAAAATGCCATACCTAAGGACCTAGAAGGCTACGTGTGGCCTCAAGGCTGTCTTAGTCTCTGCTTTGAGGACACAGTCTGCTCCAGATTTCTCCCTGCCCTCCCTCTTCCCTCAGGTAAGGGAGCTACAAAAGACAAGAATAAAAAGCATTTGGTGCAGCATGGTATATGGGAGGAGCACTGGATTTGGAGTCAGAGAACTTGGGTTTGAGTCTTAGCTCTACCAATTAGTCTGTGTCCTTGGGGAGGGGTCACTTCACTGTTTTGGACAGTAGATTCATCTACATGGCTCAGTGGATAAAGCACTGGACATACAGTCTGGAAGACCTGGGTGGGCTCAAACCTTGCTTCAGACACTACTCACTGTGAGACCCCTGGGTGACACTTGACCTTTGTAAAAAGGGGATAATGTTTGTGCCTCCCAGGGTGGGTGTGAAAGTCAAATGAGACAAATTGTAAGTGCTTTGTAAACCCCTAAGTATATGAATGCTTTGGATTAGTTTACAAAACAAGGGAAGGGAGTAGATACCATCTAAGGTCCTTTCCAGCTCTGGATATGTCATCTGATATAATTAATTCTTTGGTGTATGCAGTATTACTGATGCAGGCATTTTCTGATCAGGAAATAAAGCAGTTCTCTCCAGGGGCTCTGAGAAACTATAGCAAAGTACTGATTAACCTGCTTGTGGGGGCCACTGTCTAATTCATAGACACTGGAAAAGAGGACAAAATCAAATGAGTAACACCAATAAAATAAAACAATTTATTGTGTAAACGTTAAAAAAGTCGATAGACAAAACGATAAGTTATCCCAATTGTTTGCATTGATTGATTGCAGTAAAATCTTACAACCACTTTTTCACAGTAATTTTCCTACCACCTTGTTTTACCTGAATTAAGACATTTGTGGCCAGAGAATATTTGGAACAGACACTTTTTGTCTAAATACCCCAAAGCACTTAAGGGTTACTGGTGGCTGAATCCTTAGTTGGTACGCGTAAGACATTAGCATCAACCAGAGGCACCCCAGTTACAATGTGAAGCAAAGACTTTAGTCTGGGCCATTAACAGACCTTCAACTAGATCATCTTTTCTAGTGTTGGAGACCTTTGTTAAAAATTCTTGGGCAGCTAGGTGGCACAATGGATACAGCACTGGCCCTGGAGTCAGGAGGACCTGAGTTCAAATGAGGGCTCAGACACTTGACACTTAAGTAGCTGTGTGACCTGAGCAAGTCACTTAACTGACTGCTTCACAAAGGAAAAAAAAAACAAACCACACCTTGCAACATAGTAGCATCCTCCCAGTAACACTTGTCAAACTCAGCTGTCAAACACCGGTGGCTTTTTCAGCTGGACAAAGGTGTCTGTGCTAGCAAAGACTTCACACTTGTCTCAAACAAGTCTCATTCTAGGGGGCACATATCATCTCACACAAGCTTAGGACAGCTCAAATCTCCTCTGACCAGCCACAGTGGTGGGCTGTCTTGTTATCCCAGCAGCTATTACAAGTTATAAGTGGGTAAGAAGTGGGTTTTCAAAACCAGGTGGTAAGGACCTAGAAAAATGGTGAGAAAACTTTAATTACATACCTGTCTGTAAGACAATGAAAAATAAGTTTTAGTAATCTAGGGATCCAGGAATCACTTGAACTAGCCTGAACGGTTCTTCAACTGCATGACTGATCACACCAGACTGTCCCGCTGTAAACAGCTGTAACCACTGCTGGCTGAAGGAAGTCCTTAGTGTCAAAGGGACAGACAGACTCAGATGGCAGGAAATTTAGCTGTTTGTGATCTCTTCTTATAATGAAAATTTACTCTCATGTGTGACTTGCACATCCATAATGTCATGCTACATCCAAATGTATAGAAAATATATCTTTTAACTCCTATCCTACTACTTCATTCCCTTAAGTCGCACAAGAAGCTTTGGTCAAAGAGGCAACTTCTCTAAATCCAGAACCTTCTGAACCCTGTGAAGTGGACCTGTCCCAGTGGTGTCTTCATCCTCCCTGACCAGGAAGGCCTTTGACAGAAATGCAGCATTTAAGCACAGTTTTCTCTCTTCAGGACAGAAGTATAGCCAGCAAAGGAGTAACAGGAGGGAAAATCCAAATACTTTTGAACACGCAGCATTCTAGCCAAACATTACAAACACAAACGGGTCCGGATGAAGGGAGACGCGGCTGATGACTGCAGAGGCGGGTGTTCAAGTGCGGGTAATTTTGTCGGGGGGCATGAATCCACTGTCCCCCAGGGTCCTTAGTGCCACCCTTCCACTAGGACGGATCACCAGATGGGTTATGCTGCCATTATTAAGGGACATCCGCAGCCAGCCCTCAGGAGGGAATTGTAGCGCTCTTGAAGAGGAAAATGGTAGAACCATTAGCCCGTCTTATGCACATCAGACACTTGGAAGCAGGGCTAACAAACACACTAACATACCCTTCCTCCCAGGCAGCAGCATGCACCAGATGGACAAAAATTGCCAAAATAATAATAGTTAACACTGTTGAGGCTATTCTAAAACTCTGTGGTTATAGGGAAAAGAAAACAACTTACAAACCTTTTGGAAAACCATATGGCAATACACAACATTGACAAAAAATGTGGACACTATATTCAGAGTATGTGAAAAAATTATGGTATGTTAACATAGTATGGCACCATAAAAATATGAATACAAAGAAAAGACTTGAAATGATTCGGGGTGTGAGATCACAGATGACAGTTTAGAGCAGGCAGGGACCCTGGAAATGGGCAAGTGGAAAACTGAACTCAAACCCTCCAGCCCCCAAGTCAGAATCCTTTCCCCTGCAGTAGAACCAAATGGCATAAAATACTACACCAACTACAGAAGAACTGAAAGCTTCAATTAGCTTGAAAGGGGCATGGAACAAATTGACAGGTGTTTGGGGCTTTGAGCAGGATTCTATTCCTCATTTGTTTTTACAGTAAAATATGGAACAAAGACAATAAAATGAGGCAGGACTTTCTAGTCTTAGTAAGGTACAGATGTTAGCAGGGCCTCCTTTTCTAAGCCAGTGTTTTCTCCCAAAACCTCAGGATGCTGACCGTAGGAAGAAAGTGTTCAGTCTAGACAGTAATGACAGAGTCCTATTCTGCTCTGAGAATATACTGATGTAAGGTGATTGCCATCCCAAAATTAAAATAAAGGACGAAAACCACAGCTTTAGTAGGTGTAGTTCAGCCTGACGTCCCCCTCCTGACAAGAGGTGATGGATAGACTCAGGCTACCGACTAGACGAGACATTTTTGACATGTCCAATTCAGGAATTTGTTACTGGGGTTTTGTTTTTCTATCTTTTTCAATTGGGAGGAAGGAAGGGGAGAAGGAGTAGATTCTCTATTAATTGAAAAAAAAAAAGTTTTTTAAAGTTAAATTAAAAAATCTAGTTCCTTTTGACAAGCTTGAAGGGACGGACATCAGAAGTCATTCCAGCCACTCATTTTACAGATGAGTAAACCAAGGCCAAGAGAAGTCAAATGATTTACCAATGTCAGACAGGCAGAGTGGCAGAGCCAGCATTTGAATGCTTCACTCCAATAAAGCCACCTTTTCATTGTACCATACTATGTCCCTTACACAGATGCTTGTGAACCACTGTCTTCAGTGGAAACCGGTCATAAACTAAAGACAAGCCAAGGACACACAAGAATTGGTGATCACTATGGACCCATACGGGATACCCCAAAAGTCTTAGTGCAAGTTTTAAGATTTAATAGATTTAAGACTTTTGGCATACCTTGTATAAAGAAGAGGGGCATTTATGGAGCACCTACTATATGCCAGGCGCTTAAAAAAACCACTCTTTTGATCCTTAGATCTCTTAGATACTTTGCAATGTAGGAATTATGATGACCCTCATTTTAACAAAGAAAGAAACTGAGGCACAGAGAGAGGAGGTGAAGTGATTGGCCCAGGGTCACATCTACTAAGTGTCCAAGGCAAGATTTGAACTCAGGGCTTTGTGACTTTGTGTTTTCTCCACAGTGCCACCTAATGTGTAGAAATAAAATATAAAGGAAGCGCAACACTGGCCACACAGGGAGTTCCTGTCATTACCTGCAGACAATGTAGCGGATGACATTGGCGTGACACACAAAGATCTCATAGCTGTCTTCCTCCTGCTTGGCATCTGCACGATGGATGAAGTTACGAAATGCAGCCTCGATGCGGGCTCCGTCCTCGTAATACTGCTAAGGGCAGACAGTGGGGAAGCAGACTGTAACCAGCTGTCTGGCACAGACACCCCTTCTGACCCCGGGGGTGAGGAATAAAAAACCCAGTCTTGAGGTGGCCGACCTAAGACGAGCGAATGGGATGGGGACCCGGGAAGAAATACAATCAGATGCACACGCACATGGAGCAAAGAGACACCCTGGAGACAAAGCCTCATCACTGCTGCACAAAGGGCCATTTTCCAAGCAAGCATCTACCCCCAGATTAAAAGCCACCTAGAAAAAAAGACTGCTTTGTTTACCCGGGCTTCTGGCTTCCAGTCAGACACAGGAGGGTCAGGTTCGATGGGAGCGCCTTCCCGCAGTAGGTCAGTGCTGATTCTGCTGACTCCTGCAGAGAAAGGAGCAGTGCCCCGTCATGCAGATGATGCTGGGGAACGGGGCTGATGCCTAAATGACCCAACAAGCCGAAGGAAGCTCAGAAAACATCCTTATGCTGAGCTAGGCTTCAGGGCCTTAGCATCCCAAGGGACCAGCCTCGAGCTAGCCAGGTTACAGCAGCACTACTCTGTAACACTCTGTAACTACACTAGTAACAGAAAAACACAGCACAAAGGGCCAACCACAACCCTTCCTCATACACACACACAAAAAAACAAAAAACCAAAAACGAAGTAATGCTCTCAACTATTTTTAGTCAAAGGTGAAACAGAAACTTTACTGTGTCCAGGTCCCAAGTCTTCACTCCCCGGGACAGTCTGGGCATGTTCATTCCAGGAGGGTTTGATGACCCTTAAGAAGTCTATGTTATTCCAGCTTTCTTCCCTTGTGTCTTCTATGTATGAAAAAAAGGCTGCCCAGGCCTCTTCAATACTACCACATCTAGTCCAGTCCCTTATTTTACAAATGAAATAAGCTGTGCAGTCCAGTGGAAACAGTAGAAATGGACTGAAATGTCAGAGAGCCCAGGATTCAAATCTTGCCCCCAGTACTTCTGAGGTTTGGTACCTAGACAGGTCATTTCAGCTGAGAGTCTGTTTCTTCAACTATAAAATGGGGATAACAGTCCCTCCCTCACAAGACAACAGAGAGGCTCAGTGGACTTTATTGATTTTCAAACACTAAAGGTCAGTTACGATTAGTTACGAATTCTTAACCAGGATGCTATCCCCTTGTACTTATAGGATATTTTACATTAATTTCTGGAACAGCAACACCAAGTCAGGAAGACAGCCTATGTTAGGTCCATCAACTGCCCTCCCTGTGGCACTCAATACAAATAGGAAGATGAGAGTGTTGTCAAGAGAGACTGCCGTCACCTACCTGGAAGGTGTTTGGAGATGATGTCAGTCGTTTCTATTGCTCTAGTCATGGAAGAGTGCACGATCTTATCAAATTTCACACCCAAGCTGGCTAATCGACCGCCAGTCAATTCAGCCTGTTCACGACCTTAAAGTTGAAAGAGTGTAGAGTTCTATTTGACTCAATCAGCACACCGCCAAAACGGAATCAAGTTTGGGATGTTTTCTTTTTTGAACATGTACAGAGAAAAATATCTGATTTGGTACTGGTTATCCCTTACATTCAGCTAGAATAGTCATCTACTGCCAGGAACACCCAATGGGTCACAAGCACCATGGTGGCTAAACATTTCATTCATTAAGCCTGAAAATCTGCACAGCGTGAGTCATGGCCCACATACCAAGTCTCTGGAAAGGCTCATGGGAAAAGTGAGCCTCTCTTTACATAGGCCTAGCTGGATCGGCTCCATTTGAGTAATGTAGCACCGAGCTTGTCCTTGGAAAGGTAAGAAAAACAGCTTGAGCTGTGGGGCCGCTCTTCCTCCCTCCACCCTGGAATCCCCAGCTCCCTGTGCTCCTTGTGTGCCCGACTGAACGTCACCCTGACTACAAGGGTTGGTTCGTATCTGCGTTTGTAAATTCAATGCTTAGCCTGCTGCAGGCACTTAACTAACAAATGCCTGCTGAACTGTACATTATTTAGAAATCTGCGTCCAAGTTGAAATTTCCTAAGCTGTTAGTCTTAAAAGACTCTTAAGGGCTAAAAATGATGGATGGAGGTCCACTAGGCTAAGAATAAACCTGAGACATTCCCAAAGAACAGACTGTTTTAAGGGTGGCTGAAGGAGGGCAAAGGCAGCAAGTCACAGATGCATGGATTAGCATTATCACTAGCCAGGAATCCTTCCTCCAGAAAAATAAGGTTCATAACAAGCAAGGGCCCAAGAGGTCTGCAGGTGGAAGGCCCACTTACCCAATTCAGTCAGCGTTCGATCCTTATCCAAGGAACCGTCCAGATTGTACTGGGAATGCCTGATCAGGAAGATATGGCGAGTGGCTCTGGCTTTGAAGTTATCCAGTTTAGATGTTATCTCCTCTTCCCCAGTTTCTGTGCTTCTTTTCTTCACATTGATAAGAGACCGTGGTTCTCGCCTAATTTTCAAAAATAATACATTTTACACTGTGACCTTCTATGTAATTCCTCTCCAAGCATATCTTACAAGAAAATTTTGTCCCACCCCCAGACTGACAAATTATTCATGAATTAAACTTGGTATTTAAGTAGTTAAACATAAGAGTTAGAGTCAAGCAGCTCTGTGCTCTGATCCCATGTAACACTTATATTTACTTATTTAGGTTTTAGTCAATTGACAGTTTTTCCATTTGTAAAAATAATGGATACGATAACTTCTTTCTGAAGAAATCTTATTCCATTTTAGAGTCAAGTGTAGTAAGTCAAGATAGTTAATTTTAAAAAATATTTGATTTGTGAAAGTAAACTCTAAAGTAAATACTGTTGCAGCTCTGAATTTAGTTTTTCTAAAACAAACTAGAATTAGAAATAACTGCAGGAAACAAAGTCTTTAAAAATTAGCCTTAATCTGCTTAGAAAAGATTTAAACTCTAGTCCTTAAAAATGGAAATCAGTTCATTGGATTTCTAGCCTACAAATCCTGGTTCTGCATTTGTACTACTTGTGTGACCTTGGCCAAGTCACTTACCCTCTTGGGAGGGTAAGTTTTCAGTATTCTCATCTGAAAAATGAGAAGATTGGACTGGACTAATTAACCTCTAAGGGCACTTTCTGTGTGTATTCTCTCTTCTTCTGGTTGAGGATCTCTTCTCTTACAATCCCAAGTAAGGGATTTACTTGGGCCTATCTTTACTTGGTGCTCCACTTCCTCATCTGTAAAAGCAGGTTTGCACTAGATGATTACAGCTAACTAGCATAGTGACTTAGTAGTAACAAAATATTGCAAATATTCCCTCACAGTATTCTCACAACAGCCTTGGAAGGTAGGTGCTATTATTATTCCCATTTTATAGCTAAGGAAACTGAGGCTGGATATGACTTGAGGTCTTTCTGACTCCAGGGCCAGCGGGTCTATTCAATGTGCCACCTACCAGACTCTAAGACCACTAAGGTTCTTTCCAACTCTAAATATAGGACCATTAAAAATATTTACTGAGTTTTCCCTCAACATTAACATAGACTGTCCCTCTAAGGAAGGGTTTGCTGACTTGCTTGTTGTAAGCACTGATGAGTGTAAAGTGTTACATCCAGTCAACTTTGTTCCTTTATCTGCACTATTTCCTAGTGATTATTTTGTTTTCTTCAGACCACGGAGTTTTATCATGGGCTCATCAAAAATGCACAAAACTCCCTCCGCCCATACAGATCAGGAATTCATACAGCGCAGCCTCGGAGAGCTACCTGGGACACAGAGAGGTCACGAGGCTAATAAGGAATCGGTCAGAAGCAAAGCGAAAACCCAGGTTTCACTGACCACCAGGCCCTGTATTCCCCATGCCAAAGAGTCTCTAATCGATCTAGTGTGTTAAAATAAAAAGCTGTTTCAGGATTGAGAGGCCTCTTACCAGTCTTGCATTCCAGCCCTCAGAGAATACCTGGCAAGTAAAAATCTAAAATCTTCCAACTTTCTGTAAAGAATCCTGGACAAAGTTCCAAGGCCTGGGTTCTACAGCCAAAGTCTGTCAAGGAGCTGGAGCAGGTCACCTAACCTCTGGCAACTTCCACTTGTCAGGTACACAAATTCCTAGCTTTAGCTAAACTAGTCTAGGCACCTGCTACAGTTGTACTGGTGCCAACACACCAGGTGCCCTCCTAGCTCAGCTTCTGCTTTTCTCTCCAAACAGAATGTCTCCCCGGAGTGCTGCATCTACTTAAATCGCACCCATCCTTTAAAGCCCAGCTCACCCAAAGCCTTCCCAGGTTCTTCAAGCCACTTCTTTTCAAGGGGTAATGCTAGATTATAAACTCAAGGAGAACAAGAACGTGGGTTTTTTGTTCTTCTTTTTCATCTTTGCCTTCCCTGCACTTAGCATGGGTGCCCTGTACACAGTAGGTGCTAAAAATAAATGCTTGTTGATTTGAATCAAAGCACTTACCACAAAGCCTTGCAAACGGTGCCTAATAAATGCTCATTTTCTGGCTTCAGGCTAAGGGCCTAAGAAATGTGTTCCTAAACTGAAGGCGTAACTATGCACGGCCCATCACCCGCTAATGGCAGAATTAGGATTAGGGGCAGAGACTGAAAAAAACAACTCCCTCCCCAAGTGTCCCTAGACCTTTGGGATACACCATTACTTAGCTCTCCCTACTTCCCCTTCTTCTGAGCTCAGCAAACACCTTATTTTTGATGTTCTTTCCTAATTTAATAAAGGTGAATGTAGACTGTCCCTTCCCAACTTCACAGAAGTCCCTGTCAGATTGCCCTTTTCCAATTTAATAAAGATTGGTGTCACATTCTTCCTTCCCCAGGAAGCAAAGCAACTCTTGACTTAAAATCGAGGTGCTCTGCATATCGTAGGCGCTTACTAAAACACCGGCTAAAATGTCCGTCGAACATATAATGGGACAGGCCTACGGGCACCCCAGACTAGGGGTGCCAGGCCGCCAGATCACGCCCCACCCCAGATAAGAGTATCCGCGGGGCCTTCATCTCCCGCCTCCGCGCGTGGCCCAAGGACGATTTGCGGGGCCTCCACCGAGCGCCCCTCCGCCACCTGTTGCCACCCTCTCCCCCGGCCGTCCCGGGGCGCCTCCTCCTGGAAGCCCTCCCGGATCTAGAAATTCACGGGGGTTCGTGGATCCAGGAAGCGATCTCGGGGCCATCTGGTCCACCCGACCCCTTTACAGATGGGGAAGCTGAGGCCCGGGGAGAAGGGACTCGCCAGCTGTCCTTACTTGTCCCAGTTGCTGTCCCACACGCCGCTGGCGGGTCCCGGGCGCACCCGCTCCGCCCACGTCTGGGCTTCCGGGCTGGCCCACCGGGACTCCGCGTCCGAGCCGCCCGCCCCGCGCGGCTTCCCCACGGCCACGGCCGAGAAGAGCACGGCGGCCGAGCCCCCCGCCAGCCCGCAGACCGCCAGCTTCAGCGCCTGCCGGAACGCCATCCCGCGGGCCTGAGCCTGGGCCTGGGCCGCCTCCCGCTTCCCGTCGTCTCCCGCCGCCGCAGCAGCAGCCGCCTCCTCCTCCTCACGCTTGGGCTGCGACCCCGGCTGCCGCCACCGAACACGCACGAGCGCTCTGGCCATGGACGGCGCGCGCCCAGGGACAAACTTCCTCGCCGCCGGTCCCGCCCACGAGCCTGAGCTCGCGCCTCCAGGATGAGCTCCCGAGCGGAATGAGTGACGCGGCGGGGAGGAGGGGGAGGGACTAGCTCTGGCCCCGCCCCGGGGGTGGGGCTTGTGTCCCGGGAGCTCTGGGAACTCCGCAGGGAAGGAGGGAGGGAGGACGGCTCCCTCCAGGAGTCTGCTCGCGATCTGCCAGCTCCCCACCCACCTGCGCAATTCGCGCATCTGTTAGGAGTGGGGAGACTGAGCTAAGCTGCAGAGCTGTTTACACCTGCTGGGCCTCCAGAAACCGAATACAGAATTCCGGGTTTGGGGTCCCCTCCTGCCTTTCCAGCCTTCTTACCCCAGCAATCCAGTGACACCGCCTGGGGCTGGTCATTAGATTGCAACCTCCCTGAGGGCAGGCACTGGCTTTTGTCTCCTGATTACATCGCGTGCCTGGCCCCTAGTAGGCGCTTAATAACTATGGACTGATTGATTGACCTGTGTTTAACCTGCCTTTGTGCCGCGGGGCGCCCCCCCTCCCCTCGCTTAGCACATTGTTTCCCAACTGTGTTTATTGAACTGAATTGTTACACAAAAATAACACACTCTATCTCCCAACTCTGGGAGCTTTTTTTCAGTTAGTTTTCAGTTTTCAGTCAATAATAATAACATTTATTATCATAACTAATATTTATGCAGCGCTTACCATGTGCCAGGCTAAGCACTTCACAATTATCTCATTTGATACAACAACCCTGGGAGGTAGATGCTGTTATTATTCTCATTTTACAGATGAGGAAACTGAGGCAGCCGGAGGTTGAGCGACTTACCCAGGCTCAAACAGCTAGTAAGTGTCTGAGGTCATATTTGAACTCAGGTCTTCCTAATACAAAGCCAGGCACTCCATTCACTTCGCCACCTGGTTACCAATACAAGTTTTATTAATGGCGTACTGTGCGTGCTAGGCAGTGTGCTAAGAGCTGTCCCCCATGCCTGCAATACTTCCTCTTTATCTCTGTCTCCTGGCTTCCAGGTCTCCATTCTAGTCTAGGATAAAATCTTACCTTCTGCAAGAAGCCTTTCACCAGTCCCAATCTATCCTTCAATTTATTTATTTCAATTTAACTGGTGTGGTGTCCCAAAAGTCTTAGTGCAGTCTAAAGATTAAAGCTGCACTAAGACTTTTGGGACACCCTGTATATCTTGTTTCTACATAATTGTTTGCATGTTGTCTCACCTGCTAGACTATGAAATCCTTGAGCTTATGGACTGGTTTTCTATCTTTTTTTTTTATCCCCAACAATTAATACAGTGCCTGGCACATGGTCGGTGCTTAATAAATGGTAGTTGACTGTCTCTGGTGTGTGCCCTCAGCAGCCCACTCTGAACCTCCACACTCCATAGCCACTCCCCACTACATGGCTTCCTGCCCACCATGGCAGCTAGGTTGGGTAGTGGACAGAGTTTTGGACTTAAGAGTCAGGAATCTGAATCCTGAGTTTGATTCTGGCTGCACACACTTACTGGCTGTGTGACCCTAGACAAGTCACTTAACTTAGGCTCTCAGTCTCAGCTTCCTCATTTGTAAAAGCAGGAATAATAGTAGCACCTACCTCTCAGTTGTTTTGAGGATGAAACAAGATTTACATGTTAATCGCTTTGCAAATCTCAAAGGGCCGTGTAAGTGCCAGCCATCCTCACCACCAGCACCAGCACCAGCACCAGTAGCATCACCACCACCACTACCACTACCAAAAGCCCTCCCTAGCAGTCAGCACCCTTCACATTTCTGCCCTCTGAGGCAAAGCCCTGATGTGGTCTGGTGTATCACTTCACCCCCACCCCGACATTCCTGCTCAGCCCTGAATCCTGCCGCAAGTCTATATCCACCCATCCCTTACATACATCTCTGATCCCGCCCTGGAAAGCACTCTGCTTGACTGTGCCCAGCTCCCCTCAGGCTCCTGTCAATCAATCTATCACCAAGCATTTATTTATTAAATAGGTAGGGCACAAAGGGTGATGCACTGGAGAAGGAAAAGGCAAACCACTCCAGCATCTTTGCTAAGAAAACCCCATGGACAGCACTGGTGTGCTATTGTCTACGGGGTCACAAAGAGCCCGACACAACTGAACACCAACAACAAAAGTGTCGTGTCGGCACACATACTCCTGGGCTTGCACATACGGCCTGCCGCACCCCAAACACCACCCACACAGGTGAGCTTCCCAGCAGGCTCAGCCTCAAGCCTGGGGAGCTCGGGGCCTCATCTTGTTGAGCTGCTAGGCTCTAAGCTTTCCCTTTGTGCCAGTGTAACTCCAGACAGGCTTGGTGAGGTGCTCTGGGTGTTTAAAATGCAAGGAATTTGTCAATTCAAGAAAACCTATTGTCTTTCAAAACATCCAGCAGTCATACTCTTCACCACCAGGTCTTAGCTTTCTTGGGGAGGGTGAACTCCGAATGGGGCCCTTCAAGCCAGCGGGACCCGGTCCTATGGCACCTCCTTTTCACCAGGGGACCCATGTTCTCATTTTTCTGGCATGAGCTGGCAGCAGATTGTTTGGTTTTCCATTTCAGAATCTGCATCTGCTGATTAATTTAGCGTGGGACTTATAAATACAGTACCCGGGAGGAAACCTGCCTTGATCCCTCCAGCTCCCCCTGCAACAAACACTCGAGAGTTTCTTCACCCCTTCACCTGACCCTTAGCACAGAATACTTGGACACCAGTATCTCTTCATTTAAAAGTATTTTATTGATGCTTTATTTAAAAAACCGCTGTTAAATCCCCAACACTCTTTCCCCCATTCTAGAATCCATCATTACAACAAAGTACAGACAAATGAAGCAAACCTATGGGCTGATTATGTATGACGGCATCTTCCTCATCCCACACTTGTAGTCCACTGCCCCATCTACCCCGAGGTGGGATGTACATTGTTCATGTTACTCATCCTCTACTCAAAACCAGTCTCAAACACTGCTGTCCTTTACTGTTCTTCCCCCTCTTTATATTATCATGGTCATTTATGTTCTTCTGCTTCTTTTTACTTCACACTGCGTCAGTTCAAATTAGTCTTCCTAAGTTTCTCTGAATTCTTCGTGGGCTTTACTTTTTTCTGGCACAGTCATGTTTCATGATGTTCCTATTTCACAATTATTCAACCATTCCCCAATCAATCGACAATTACTCACTTTGTTTCCAGGTACTTATTTTGCTTTACTGACATAAAAAGTGCTATTATGAATATTTTGACAAAAACATATGGGATTTTTTTCCCCATTAATCTCTTTGAGGTATATGCCCCGTAGTGGGACCGGGGGGTGAAAGGGTATTGCTGATTTAAATCACTTTCCTCACATAATTCTAAATTGTTTTCCAGAAGGTTCAGACCAGTTGCACCAGGATCATAGAACTGAAAGGGACCTTAGAGGTCCAATCCCTCATTTTACAGAGGAGGATATTAAAACCATGTGACTTGCCCATGTTCACAAGATATTAAATGTCTAAAGCATGATTTGAATGTCTTCCTGACTCCGAGGCCAGCACTCTATCCAACTAGCTGCCTAGTATATTAGTGTTCCTGTGACATACATCTCTTCTAGGTTGGCTTCTGATTATGACATATTTCTCCATGTAAATTATATATAAACTGTTCTTTTGGTTCTGCCCACCATACTCTGCATCAGTTCATACAACTCTTCCCAGGTTTTCTGAAACCATACCATTCATCCCATCTTACAGCACAGTAGTATTCCATCACATTCCTATGCCATAACTTGTTCAATTATTCTCCCGACTGAAGGCATCCCCTCTGTTTCCAATTCTTCACCATCACAAAAAGAATTGCGAAGTATTTTTGTGCACATAGGTCTTTTTCTTCTTCTTTTTTTTAAAAATCTCTTTGGGGTAAAGATGTAGTAGCAGTATTTCTGGGTCAAAGGGTATGCACAGTTTAATAGCTTTTGGGGCATAATTCCAAATTGCTTTCCAGAATTGTTGGACCAGTTCACACCCCTACAACTGTGCCTTAGCATAGTTATTTTCCCACATCCCCTCCAGCATTTGTTATTTTACGTGTTTGTCGTCTTAGCCAATCTGATGAGTGTGAAGTGGCACCCCAGAGTTGTTTTAACATGTATTTCTCTAATTATTAGTGATTTAAAGCATTTTTACACATGGCTAGAGATGGCTTGGAATTCTTTCTCTGAAAATTGCCTATTCATATTGTTTGCCCATTTATATATTATCTCCATCTAAACAGCCATTTAATGGGACTTATAAGACAGTACCCAGCAGGAAAACTTCCTTGATCCCTTCAGCTTCTTCAGGGTGGGGACCAGGTGTTGTTTCTCTGGAGGCCTGCCAGTGGAGATTCTGGAGCAGTGTCTACCACGGGGCTAATTGGCAAATGCTTATTAAATTGAGCCTGGTGTTTCCTATTCCATTTTTTTTTAATAGCACAGTAACCTGATACTTCTGCTTGTCTTTTCATTTCTGTGGAGATCCTTGGGCTTAGGACATGATTCACAGAGACAGAATCTGGCAGAGAAAATTCTGATATGGGAAATTCATCTTTCCTTCATCTGGGTTTGCAATGAGCTTCTCATTTTTCTATGTGACAGGACAGAAGTTATTCAGTAGGAAAGAAAGATACTCTCTCTACTTTGTGAGAAGTTAGTTGTTTTTTTTTAAATTGTTCTTTTCTTTCTGAACCAACACCAAAAAAAACATTTCCATATACAAAATAAAACATAAAAAGCAAATTATGGATGAAACTGTGAATCTCTATTATATAGAGCTTGCATTCCCTTTTAAGGACATAATAGATTCATCATTAGACTTTCAAAGCTTTTCTACTTGTCCCTTTTCCTTCTTTTTGTGTTCTGAACTTTTTCTTTTTTCTTTCTTTCTTTTTAGTTTTCAACATTCATTTTTATAAGATTTTGAGTTCTAAATTTTCTCCCCTCCCTCCCCTTCTCTTTCCTCAAAAGAGCGTGTAATCTGATATAGGCTTCATATTAAACATATTTCCACATTAGTCATGTTATAAAGAAAAACCAGAAGAAAGAAAAAACAAACTGTTTTCTGAACATTTCAAAATGCTTCAATGTCCCTCAGTTTTGTTTGGGGGTTTTTTGTTTGTTTTTGACAGTTCTATCATTAATGGCCCTCTCCTTCTTCCCCTTCTCCCCATGTTGGGGAAAGAAAAAAAAAACCCTTGTCACAAATATTCATAGTCAAATAAAGCAAATTCCTACACGTCTGAAAATATATGACTTACTGTATACCTTGAGTCCATCAGCTTTCTGTTAGGAGATGGGCAGGTAGCATGGGTCATCACTGGTTCCCTGATACTGTGGTTGATAATTGCATTGATCAAAGTTCTTTCAAAGTTGTTATTCTTTATTACTTTGTGGTCATCATCTACACTGTTCTCCCGGTTCTTCCCACTTCTATTTTGCATCAGTTCACACAAGTCTTTTGTGGGTGGAGAACTTTCTTTTTGCTTTCTTTCCCTTCTTCAAGGCTTCTAGGAGAGGGAGAGGGGCCAGGGTAACTGGGGACCGTGTGGAAAGCAATAATAATAGCTAACATTCATATAGTGCTTACTATGTTCCAGGCACTATGCTAATCAAATGCTTAATAAATATTATCTCACTTTAATCCTCCTAACAATCTTAGGAAGTAGATGCTATTTTTACCCCCATTACAATTTAGGAGACTGAAGCAAACAAAGATTAAGTGACTTGCCCAGGGTCACACAGCTAGTAAGTGGGCTGAGGCTGGATTTGAACTCAGGTCTTCCTGACTCCATTGAGCAGCTAGATGTTGCCATGGATAGAGCACTGGACCTGGGGTCAGGAAGACCTGAGTTCAAATTTGGCCTCAGGCACTTACTAGCTGTGTGACTCTGGGAAAGTCACTTAACCCTGTTTGCCTCAGTTTCCTCATCTGTAAAATGAGCTGGAGAAAGAAATGGCAAATCACTCCAGTATCTTTGTCAAGAAAACCCCGAATGGGGTCACAAAGAGTGAGACATGACTGAAATGACCAAGCAATAACAACAACTTCCTGACTTCAAGGCCAATGTTCAATCTGCTGCACTCCCTGGCTGTTGCCATGCCAGCAATACTGGCAATGCCCATAAACAACCCAGGGCACGTAGCTAGTATGATTTTCAGGTGCATGCAGATGCTAAGTGTAGAGATCTCAAACAGGGGTCTTGGAACAGACACGCTGACTGTGAGCCACAAGGAAACAAGAGACCTGAGCACTGAGACTGCTAGAATCCTCTTCAGCTGGTACTTGTCCCCTTCAAGTCCCTGTCTCTGAGACAGGGAGTAAATGGCCTTTCTCATCTCCTCCCTTCTTTTGTTATGTGTGGTAGGGATTTTACCCCATCTGCACCCAAAGATCTGGGAGAAAAACAGGAGGAGCTCTAGGAAAGCAAAATAGCGGTGACTCTCTTCATAAAGATATGTTTGGCCTAGCTTCTTTTTCACTTTATACTGTGCATTATAAACTATGTAATCATAGTGTGCTGTTTCTGAATCCATAAATGTCTTGCGAAATAACCCGAGAGAATAGTAATTTCACAATGTGGGGACTTCAGCCAGCTATAGAAAGTATATTTCATATTTTAATATTTGCATCAATATTACATTTCATCCCCTAGATTAAATTTGGAACAGTAAGGATTTAACAAAAGTTGCTTTTTGGATAGAGAAAAGAGAAACCTGAGAGTTTGTGGACTTGAGCACCATCTGGTGGCCTGAAAGGATGCAGCAGCCTATTAGAAACAGCTCCCTATGTGTGGATGTCCTGGCTAATTCAGAGATTGTTCCTGGCTAAATAAACTGCTTTGCTGGATACACAGTCGTGCCATGTTTTCCAGTAGGCTTGAGGGAGGTGAAAATAAGCCACAGTAAAAGAGTTACATGCCAGAGCCTATTCTGCGGAAGAGAGGGCAAGGTTTCTGACTTTCTTACACAGTGCCTGGCACAGCTTAAAAGGTACATGTTTCTTTCCTTCCTGTTTGTTTTGATTAAGTAACACGAATTAAAGCTGTCCTACCAAAATAATAAGGAAAAGTGGGTCTTTTTCCTCCTCTTTGCTAATATCACAGTATTGACATATCCCCATCCTTTGGCAATGAGAACTGATCAACTACCATCTTTCTGAACAGATACTAAAAATGGCTTTTTCTGTTGGCTCACTAAATCTGAGGCCTCAGCCCTGAGTACCATAGACTTTTTGGAGACCCAGTTTCCTAAATTTTGTGTTGCTTTTTTTGTTTGGATCTGTGGATCTAGGATTTACTTGGCCAATGCAGATTGGTAACTCACCTATGACTAATTCATAGTTACCTGGGCTTAATGACTTGCTTACGGTCACACTGCTGTCATGTATCAGAGTCAGGCTTTTAGCAAAGTTCTTGCCTTTGAGGTTAATGTCATGCCCTGGTGTCACAATATTTTACTATATTATGTGAACTTATGCCAAAGTTGATGTGTCAAATGCTCATGTGATAGCTTTCTATCCATCATTAGCAGCCCAGGACTGCTGCCATGCACTATACCCCGTGATAGCCATGCCAACTGAGCAGCAATGGAACATCACTTTATTTCTGTACCTTATCGGGTTGCTACCAGATATATATTTCAAGGACCTGAGACTTTGTTAGTGTGAGCTCTCCTTCTAGCAAAAGAGATCACAACCCACTATGTTTACAGGCAACATGGAGGAAAGGATGAAGAGCTGATCCTTGGGGTCAGGAAGACATAGGTTCAAATTTGGCCTCAGACACTTACTGTGACCATTCTGTGACCATAAATGGGCCATTCTTGTAACCTCCCTGATCCCTCAGCTTCTTTATGGGGAGGTGATAAGTGTACTTTGTGAGGTTGTTTTGAGGGTCAAATAAGATAATAGTGCTTTGCAAATTTTAAAGTGTTCTGTAAATCCCAACTAAGCGGCACAGTGGATAAGTGTATTGGGCTTGGGGTCAGGAAGACCTGGGTTCAAATTTGGCCTCAGACACTTAGTAACTGGGTGACCCTTGGAAAGTCACTTCACCCTGTTTGCCTCCATTTTTTCATCTCTAAAATGAGCTGGGGAAGGAAATGGCAAACCACTCCAGCATCTCTGCCAAGAAAACCCCAATGAGGTCATGAAGAGTCGGGCACAACTGAAACAAACGAACAACAACAACCTGGCTCTTATTGTTATTGTAACTTGCAGGCTTTGGAAGTTGCTCTGACATAAAAATTCATTATCCCGTGGCCGCCTTGGTAAGAACTCTCTCCAAACTTAGCTAAGGTGGATGCTTTGGATAACAGACATATGTCCAAAGCCTTTCCAGCTTGGTAAAAGCCTGCCACGGCTTGTGTCCCACCAGCACATCCTTTAAGAGCTCAGGCTCCCTGTCATGCTGCATTAAGGCCTCAGAAGACTTTAGTCTTGATATAGGTTGCTATATAAAGTGTTGTGTAGATACCATGGAGGGAGTTCTGCTTCTGGGAGCCAAGATGGCAGAGTAAGAGGTACGTTGCTCTCACTTTCCCTTATTGACCTCTGAAAGCCCAGAAAATATCACCCCAGGAAAAACTCTGAAATAGCTGAGCCAGCAGAAAGACAGGGCACAGCAGTCTTGTAGCTGAGGAAGCTTGGGGGATTAACGGGAAAGGCCCCTCTCACTCTGGGACAGGAGGAGCAGTACAGGATAGGAGGCATCCCAGAAAGCCAGCAGCAAGCCTCACCTCAGCATACCAGGGAGAGATCCTGAGTTCCAGGGTGGTAGAGCAGGCAAGCACAGGGGAACCAGTAGACACCAGGTTAGAAAATGGCCACATGTGATGGCCTTCTCCAGCAGCCAAATCTCCTGCTCAGCACAACTCTGGGAAGCACAACTCCAGGGGGCAAAGCTCCAGACTGCCAGATATCCTGCAGCAGCCAAACATTCAAGTACAAGGCCCAGGTGAGCAGGAGCCAAACATATGAGTACAAGGCCTGGGTGAGCAAGTGTCCCCTAGGGGCCAGACTCCCCACCCCCAGCCTGAGAGCTCCAGTGCTGCTGACCCCAGCCCAGCACCAAGTAAGCTGCCAGAACCCTACAACCTATAGCTGCTAGCACCTGAGGCCCCAGCACACAAAGCCAGTGACCAGGTCCTGGGCTCCCAGCACAAGAAGCTTGGGTCAGTGCCCCCTGTGCTCCAGCAGGAAAGCTCAATTGTTTTTTAAAGTCAGGAAATAGGCAAACACCATGAGCAAAAAGCAGAAATGGTTAATGAACATAGATTCTTATTATGGGGACAGGGAAGATCAAGGTACAAATTCAGAAGAGGACAACATTTTTAATATACTCTCATCCACAACCTCAAAGGAGAACATGAACTGGTCTCTAGCCCAAAAAGCCTTCTCGGAAGAGCTCAAGAAGAAATTTTAAAAGTCAAATAAGAGAGGCAGAAGAAAAATTGGAAAAAGAAATGAGAGATCAATAGCTTGGAAAAGGAAGGACAAAAATTAACTGTAGAAAACAAGTCCTTAAAAAATACAGTTGGTCAAATGGAAAAAAAGTACACTGAAGAAAACAAGTCCCTAAAAAATACAATTGGAGGGGCAGCTAGGTGGCACAGTGGATAGAGCACTGGCCCTGAAGTCAGAAGGACCTGAGTTCAAATCCGGCCTCAGACCAAACACTTGACACTTACTAGCTGTGTGACCCTGGGCAAGTCACTTAACCCCAATTGCCAAAAAAAAAAAACCCCACAAAAAAAATAATTGGACAACTGGAAAAAAAGTACACTGAAGAAAACAACTCCTTAAAAGGCAGAATTGGCCAAATGGAAAAGGAGGCACAAAATCCAATAGAAGAAAACAATTCATTAAAAATTAGAACTGGGGGGCAGCTAGGTGGTGCAGTGGATGGAGCACCTGCCCCTGGAGTAAGGAGGACCCGAGTTCAAATCCAGCCTCAGACACATAACTTTCATTAGCTGTGTGTCCCTGGGCAAGTCACTTAACCCCACTGCCTAGCCAAAAAAAATAAATAAATAAGATAAGATAAAAATTAGAATTGGGCAAGTGCAAGCTATGAGAGAGTAAGACTTAGTCAAATAGAAACAAAAGAGTGAAAAAAATAGAAGAAAATATAAAATACCTCATTTATAAACCAACTGAGCTGGAAAATAAATCCAGGGGAGACAATTTTAAAATTATTGGTCTACCTGAAAACCATGATGAAAAAAAGAGCCTGGACAGCATCTTTGAGGAAATCATCAAGGAAAATTGCCCTGGGGTCCTAGAACCAGAGGGTAAAATAGCCATAGAAAGAATCTACCAATCACCTCCTGAAAGAGATCCCAAATTGAAAACGCCAAGTAATATAGTAGCCAAATTCCAAAATTACCAGATCAAAGAGAAAATACTGCAAGTAGACAGAAAGAAACAATTTAAATATCACGGAACCACAGTAAGGATTACACAAGACCTTGAATCATCTACATTAAAAGATTAGAGGGCATGGAATATGATATTCCATAAGACAAAGGAGCTTGGATTACAACCAAGGATCAACTACCCAGCGAAAATGAGCATGATCTTTCAGGGGAGGAGATGGACATTTAACAAAATAGGGGACTTCCAAATCTTCCTAATGAAAAGATCAGAGCTCAACAGAAAATTTGATCTTCAAATGTAAGACTCAAGAGAGGCATAAAAGGTAAACAGGAAAGAAAAAAACCAAAGCATGTTATTAATAAGGGTAAACTTTTTATATCCCTACAAGGGAAGATGACACTTGTAACTACTTTTTATTTTTTTATTTTTAGGCAATTGGGGTTAAGTGACTTGCCCAGGGTCACACAGCTAAGTAAGTGTCAAGTGTTTGGTCTGATGCCGGATTTGAACTCAGGTCCTCCTGACTTCAGGGCCGGTGCTCTATCCACTGCGCCACCTAGCTGCCCCAACACTTGTAACTCTTGAGAACTGAATTGTTACTATGCCATTTAAAAGGGATATACATAGAGGGTGTGGGTATAAACTGACTGATGTGATGATAAAAAATCTAATTAAATGGTGAAAAGAGATTGTACTAGAAGAAAAGGAAAGGAGGAAGGAGACAAGGGTAAATTACATCACAACAACCTATTACAGTAGAGGGAAAGAAGGAAGGGAGATGAGCATTGTTTGAACCTTACTCTTATCAGGTTTGGTTCAAAGAGGGAGTAACATAGTCAGTTGGGTATAGAAATCTAACTTACCCTATAGGAAATAGGAGGGGAAAGGGAAAAAGAAGAGGGAGGGGGATAATAGAAGGGAGAACAGACTGAGGGAGAAAAAAGCAAAACTCTAGTGAGGAGGGAAAGGAGGAAAAGAGAGAGAAAAGCATAAATGGGGGGGAAATAGGATACAGAGAAAGACAGAGATAGTAATCATAACTATGAATGGGAATGGGATGAGTTCTCCCATAAAATGGAAGTAGATAGCAGAGTGGATTAAGAACAATAATCCTACCATATGTTGTTTACAAGAAACACATTTGAAGCAGAGGGATACACACAGAGTAAAGGTAAAAGGCTGGAACAGAATATATTATGCTTCAGCTGAAGTAAAAAAAGCAGGAGTAGCAATCCTGATCTCAGACAAAGCAAGAGCAAAAATAGATCAAATTAAAAGAGATAAGGAAGGAAATTACATCCTGCTAAAAGGCACTATAGACAATGAAGTAATATCATTACTCAACATATGCACCATGTGATATGGCATCCAGATTCTTAGAGGAGAAGTTAAGGGAGTTACAGGAAGAAATAGATAACAAAACTATACTAGTGGGGGACCTCAACCTTCCCCTCTCAGAATTAGATAAATCTGACCACAAAACAAACAAGAAAGAAGTTAAGGAGAAGAATAGAATTTTAGAAAAGTTAGGTATGGTAGACCTCTGGAGAAAATTGAATGGGGATAGAAAGGAACATATCTTTTTCTCAGAGGTACATGGCACCTACACAAAAACTGACCATGTACTAGGGCATAAAAACCTCACAATCCAATGAAGAAAGGCAGAAATATTAAATGCATCCTTTTCAGATCATGATACAATAAAAATTACATGTAATAAAGGGCCATGGAAAGGTAGACTAAAAATTAATTGGAAATTAAATAATCTAATCCTAAAGAATGAGTGGGTCAAACAACAAATCATAGAAACAATAACTTCATCCAAGAGAATGACAATAATGAGATAACATGCCAAAACTTATAGGATGCAGCGAAAGCAGTTCTTAGGGGAAGTTTTATATCTCTAAATGCTTACATGAATAAAATAGAGAAAGAAGAGATCAATGAATTAGGCATGCAACTAAAAAAGCTAGAAAAAGAACAAATTAAAAATCCCCAATTAAATACCAAATTAGAAATTCTGAAAACCAAAGGAGAGATGAATAAAATTGAAATTAAGAAAACTATTGAAATAATAAATAAAACTAAGAGCTATTTTTATTAAAAAAACAATAAAATATTGAACCTTTGGTTAATTTGATTAAAAAAAAAGAAAGAAGAAAACCAAATTACCAGCATCAAAAATGGAAAGGGTGAATTTACCACCAATGAAGAGGAAATCAAAACAATAATTAGGAGCTATTTTGCCCAACTGTATGCCAATAAATTTGATAATCTTAGTGAAATGGATGAATATGTACAAAAATATAAATTGCCCAGATTAACAAAAGAGGAAGTAAAATACTTAAATAACCCCATTTTAGAAAAAGAAGTTGAATAAGCCATCAATGAATTCCCTAAGAAAAAATCTCTATGACCAGATGGAATTCTATCAAACATTTAAAGAACAACTAATTCCAATACTATATAAACTATTTAAGAAAATAGGCAAAGCAGGAGTCCTACCAAATTCTTTTTATGACACAAATATGGTGCTGATACCTAAACCAGAAAGAGCCAAAACAGAGAAAGAAAATTATAGACCAATTTCCCTAATGAATATAGATGCAGAAATTTTAAATATAATATTAGCAAGGAGATTACAGCAACTTATCTCAAGGATAACACACTATAACCAGGTAGGATTAATACCAGGAATGCAGGGCTGGTTCAATATTAGGAAAACTATCAGCACAATAGACCGTATCAACAAGAAAACTAACAGAAATCATATAATTATCTCAACAGACGCAAAAAAAGCATTTGACAAAATACAACACCCATTCCTATTAAAAACAGTAGAGAGCATAGGAATAAATGGAGTCTTCCTTAAAATGATAGGTAGCATCTATCAAAAACCATCAGCAAGCATTATATGCAACAGGGATAAACTAGAAGCATTTCCAATAAGATCGGGGGTGAAACAAGGATGTCATTATCACTACTGTAAGTCAATAGTGTACTAAAAATGTTAGCTTTAGCAATAAGAGAAGAAAAAGAAATTGAAGGAACTGGAATAGGCAAAGAAGAAACAAAGCTATCACTCTTTGCAGATGATATGATGGTATACTCAGAGAATCCTAGAGAATCAAGTGAAAAATTACTTGAAATAATAAACAAATTTAGCAAAGTTGCAGGCTATAAAATAATCCCACATAAATCACCAGCATTTCTATATATTACTAACAAAGCCCAACAGCAAGAGATAAAAAGAAAAATTCCATTTAAAGTTATTGTAGACATTATATAATATTTAGGGGTCTATCTGCCAAAACAAACTCAATTACAAAACACTTCACACAAATAAAGTCAGATCTAAATAATTGAAAAAATATCAGTTGCTCATGGGTAGGCTGAGTAATATAATAAAAATGACAATTCTACCTAAATTAATTTACTTATTCAGTGCCATACCAATCAAACTACCAAATAATTATTTTATAGAGCTAGAAAAAACAATAACAAAATTCATCTGGAAGAACTAAAGGTCCAGAATATCAAGGGAACTAATGAAAACAAACACAAGGGAAGGTGGCCTAGCTGTAGCAGATCTTAAATTGTATTATAAAGCAGCAATCATCAAAACAGTCAATGACTATAGTCATCTACTATTTGATAAATTCAAAGACTCCAGCTTCTGGGACAAGAACTCACTATTTGACAAAAATAGTGCTGGGAAAACTGGAAAAGAGTAAAGCAGAAACTAGCATAGACCAACATCTTATGCCCTATACCAAGATAAAGTCAAAATGGGTACATGATTTAGATATAAATACTGATACTATAAGCAAACTAGGTGAGCAAAGAATAGTTTACCTATCAGATCTATGGAGAAGGAAAGAACTTATGACCAAACAAGAGACAGATAACATTCATGAAATGCAAAATGGATGACTTTGATTACATTAAATTGAAAACTTTTGCACAAACAAAGCCAACACAACCAAGGTTAGAAGGGAAGCAGAAAGCTGGGAAACAGTTTTTACAGCCAGTATCTCTGATAAGGGCATCATTTCTAAAATATATAGAGAACTGAGTCAAATTTATAAGAATACAAGTCATTCCCCAATTGATAAATGATCAAAAGATATGAAAGACAGTTTTTAGAGGAAGAAATTAAAGTTATCTATAATCATATGAAAAATGTTCTAAATCACTATTGATTGGAGAAATGCAAATCAAATGACTCTGAGGTACCACATCACACCTATCAGATTGTCTAATCTGACAATTAGCCAATGGCTAATGATAATGACAAATGATAAATGTTGGAGAAGAAAATGATAAATGGAAAATGATAAATGTTGGAGAAGATGTGGGAAAATTGGAACACTAATGCATTGTTGGTGGAGTTGTGAAATGATCCAACCACTCTGGAGAGCAATTTGGAGCTACGCCCAAAGGGCTATAAAACTGTGCATACCCTTCCCAGCAATACCACTTCTAGGTCTGTATCTCAAAGAGACCATAAAAATGGGAAAAGGATCCACATGTACAAAAATATTTGCAGCAGCTCTTTTTGTGGTGGCAAAGAATTGGAAATTGAGGGGACGCCTAACAGTTAGGGAACGGTTGAACAAGTTGCGATATATGAATGTAATGGAATAGAATTGTGCTATAAGAAATGATAAGCAAGTAGACTTCAGAAAAACCTGGAAAGACTTGTATGGTCTGACGCTGAGTGAAGTGAGCAGAACCAGGAGAACATTGTACACAGTAACAGCCATGTTGTGCAATGACCAATATTGATAGACTTAGCCTTCTCAGCAATACAAGGATCTAAGACATCTCCAAAGGCCTCATGATGGAAAATGCTATCCACATTCAAAGAAAGAACTATAGAGTTTGAATGCAGATGACAGCATACTATTTGCTCTCCTTTTTTTTTGTTGTTTTATTTCTTTTCTTCTTCTTTTTTTTTTTTTTTTTTTTTTTTTTTTTTTTTTTTTTTG
>NW_020954713.1:2564928-2686955 GCF_900497805.2 Vombatus ursinus | reverse complement strand
TTTTTTGCTTTTTGGTGAGGCAATCTGGGTTAAATGACTTGCCCGGGGTCACACAGCTAGTAAGTATTAAGTGTCTGAGGCTGGATTTGAACTTGGGTCCTCCTGACTCCAAGGCCAGAGCTCTATTCACTGTGCCACCTAGCTGCCCCCATGTTTCTTCTTTCTCGTGGTTCCTCCCATTAGTTCTAATTCTTCTTTACATCATGACTAATGTGAAAATATGCTTAATATGAATATATAAGTAGAGCCTATATCAGATTACACACCATCTTGGGGAGGGGGGAGGAGAAGAAAGGGGAGAAAATTAAAAACTCAAAATCTTGTGGAAGTGAATGTTGAAAACGAAAAACAAACAAATAAATTATTTTTTTAAAGTGTTGTGTAGTTCACTATCTCAAGGATATATGATTTCATTTGCTTAGGTCCTTGCTCTATTGCTATAGACTGAAGCTTCCTCTACCCCTTAATATGAAGATCAAATGAGGTAACACAAGTACTGAATTTTGCAAACATATATAAATGCTAGTTATTATTATTACTAGGTCATCTTTCAAGAGTTCCTATGTCAAAAAAAAAAATCATCCCTCTATAGCCAATGTGCTGACGAATTCCTCTGAACTAAGCTAAGGTGGTCCTCAGAGAACAGACATATAGTCCATCACCAGGTTGATATTCAAAACTTTCCTACCTTGAATGAACCTTCCAGAGCTGGGATGGTCTTCAAGGACTTAGAGTCACCTCCTCATGATGATGAAAGGTATCAGTGGAGGAAAGTACTACATAAATGTGTATTATTATCCTCACTTAATCCTACACTCTGTGACAATTTCAGGAAAATGCCTATGTTTTAGAGACCCCCAGGGCAGAGCAAGGAAAAATGGGCAGAAGGTGTAAGAGAGGCAGATTCAGGTCCACGAAAAGAAAACTTTCCTCATGATGAGTGTTGTCTGAAGATGTAATGGGATGCTCCTGGAGGCAGTAGGCTCCCCCCTCACTGGGGTCTGAAAACAAAGGCTAGATGACCAATTATCAAGGACATTGTAGAGAGGATTCTGGATCAAGTATGCGCAGAACTATATTATATACCCTATGAGGCTTCTTCCAAGTCTGAGATTTGGCCAGTGTGAACCTCGAAAAGCACGCAGGTGAGGCTTTTTGAAGGGAAGTCCTTTCTTCCTCCGTGTGGACAGGACTGAAGAACCTGGGTTGATGGTGTCCTCCACCCATCAGTTCTCTGATCCTGGATGGTCTATGAAGGATATAAGTCCCTAAAGGCAGCTCTTCCACCATTGTAGTTCAACAAGTATTCATTAAGACACTGTGCTAGGCACCGGGGATACATAGACAAAAGGAATACACCAAATAAACACCAAAAAAGCAATCAGGCTCTGAGTGACTGTAATGGCCAATCTTGGTCCTGAGAACAGAAAAGGAATCATCTCTTCCTCATCTCAGCAGAAAGGTGGGGTACTATGAGTGCAGAATGCTGCATACATTCTCAGACATAGTCCTTATATCTGTTGGTTTTACCGCACTTTCTTTGCTACAAGAGAGGGTTCAAATCTGGGGACTGGCTGAGAAAGTACTGTATACAGAAATGATTATTTGGCAACCATAAAACTTGCTTAAAGCCACAAACAAAGAGAGGAATACATTTCAAACCCTTTACAATCTTTCCAGATTGATTTCATATTCACACACTCTTCATACCAGCTAGTTTGTATCACATTCCATTTCCTGTACCTTTGCCTAGGCCATCTCCAATATAGGGAATGCTCTTTCTCCTTATCTCTGACTCTTAGAATTTGTATGATTTATTTCTGTACTTCATCAGGTTGCTACCAGATACATATTTCAAGGACCCGAGACTTTGTCCGTGTGAGCTCTCCTACCAAAAGAGACTCTGTGTGTGTGTGTGTGTGTGTGCACGCGCGCGTGCATGTGAGAGAGAGAGAGAGAGAGCAGCAAGATTGGAATTGTTGTTCAGTCATTTCAGTCAGCCTCCACTCTTTGTGACCCTGTATCCCCAAGAATAATGGAGTGGTCTCCCATTTCCTTCTCCAGTTCATTTTACAACGACAAAACTGAGGCAAACAGGGTTAAGTGACTCGCCCAGTTTCACACAAGCTAGTAAGCGTCTGAGGCCAGATTTGAATTTAGGAAGATGAGTCTTCCTGACTCCAGGCCCAGTGCTCTATCCACTGAGCCGCTTAGCTTCCCTTTAGAATCCTTAGCCTCCTCCAAAGCTCACTATGAGCACTACCTCCTAGAGGAGGCCTTTCTTGACCCTCTCCCTAAAAATTATTTTTTATATATTTTGCATCAACTTATCTGAGTATGTGGTGTTTTCTTCCAGCAAGATATAAGCTCTTTGAAAGGAGGGACTGCTTTCTTTTTGCCTTGATCTTCCTAGACTAAGTGTGTTGCCTGGCCTGTAACAGGCCTTTAATAAATTCGTGATGAACGAATGGGCGAAAGGAGGGACTTACTTTTGGACATAGTCCATCGAGGCCACTGCCACATTGGCAGTGGCCAAAATGATTGGTTCAAGAAATAAAAACGCCATGAATGAAGACTTGACATTGTAGCTTATTTTAATTTTGATTTATCCCAAATTTACTTCTGAACACTGATGATTCTTTAAGTGCTAAAATTTCCAGTGAAAGGATAGCACCCATTCTAAAAGACCTGTTGCCTATCTTGGACACAAGGTTCCATGTTAGCCAATTTTTATTGTCATTCCCATACTTCTGGATCATGTGGAATCACATATAGTCATTGATACTTTAATGAAGCCTTTGGAGGGTGATTCAGTGCAAACCCTGTCAGGATGAGCCATACATAGCCTGTCCCCAGGCCCTGCAGGCCGAGGGACTGTGGTGAACCTGCTGTGCTCCCCGGGCCATCTTCACTTCCCAAGAGAGGCCAAATAGGTGTACCAGAAGAGAGCCACCATGTTGGCAAACAGCACCCGGAACTGGCAAAGGAAGAGGCAGAGTCAGTTGAGGGGGGTGAGGGGGGTAGGAGACCATTCTCACATAAGGACATCTTTGCTGTTCATCACATCCACCTTTAAGCAGGGAAACAGCCGTGGCTAGCCCTTCGTTCAGGGCAAACGTGGCTGTTCTGAGAAGCTGCTTAATGCCATAAATTTCCAAGCTACCATGACAACCAGCACAGCACACACCACATTCTGATTACCAGACAACAGCTTATACAGATCACCATACCAGAACCCAAACAGACTTCCAAGCCACAGCCAACGCTGAATCCCTTACCATGACCCGACCAGATCAGAGCTGATGTTGGCCCAAAAGCTACAGGTCATCATGATGGCTATGTGCTGTCCTGACCATCTTGCTACCCCCTATATTGGCAACCGCACCAGAGCTCACACTGACTACCATAGCTAACAGCCCTTCCTAGCCAAAGATCTATAGGTCAACTTGACTGAATGAATGCGGTAGCTAGAGGGCGCCATAGCACACAGAGTGCTGGACCTGGAGTCAGGAAGACCTACTTCAAATCTTGCCTCAGATACTTATTTATTGTGTGACTCTGGACAAGTCACTTGGCCTTTGCTTGCCTCCATTTCCTCATCTATAAAATGGGGACCAAAAGGGCACTTATCTCCCAGGATTGTTCTGAGTATCAAAAGAGGTAATACTTGTCAAAATAGTTTGTAAACCCTTAAAGTGCTATATAAATGGTAGCTCTCATCATCATCATTATTGCTATGTGCTATACTGACCTTCGTGTCATAATCCAATATTGACAACCACACCACAGTCTACACTGACTGTGACCTAACCCAAATGCACAACTTGATCTGACCCCCATGCTGCAGCTCATTCAGCCCTCCACATCATGACTCAAAGCCCATGCTAAGCACAACCCGATGACCCATTCTGATTAGCACATCATAACGCATCTTACTTTCATGCCAAAACAGAATGTGACCCACTATACTCTAGCCAATTTGGCTCATTGTGTTTGAGTAAATATTCTGATTTTTAAAAACAAGGTGGAGAGAGAAGCATAGAATTTGTAAACTATAGGCTGGAGGGTTTTTTTCAATTCTTGGTAAAATGCTAACATGTATTATTAAAGAGATGGTTGGTGAAGATTCAGAAAGTGAAGTAGTGACTATTAAGATCCAATATGGCTTCCTCAAGAATAAGTGGTCATACCAGACTATGTTCATTTCTGTTACTCTTCCTATTATAGATCAGAGGAATGCTGTAAATATAGATTTCAGCAAAGCATTTGACAAAGTATAGCATGCTATCCCTGTGAACAAGACGGAGCAAAGTTGAGTTGGAGGGATTTGGAACCAGGTGAATGGCTGGATCCAATGGGTGATAATGGCTTAATATTGTTTTGGAAGGAAGTCTCTAGTGAAGTGCCTTTGGGGATTGTTCTTGGCCCTGTGTTTCTAAAAATATCTTTTTACTGACTCAAAGGCATGTTTATCACATTTTCTGATGAAATGAAGCTAGGAGGCATAGCTAACATGTTGGATTATAGAGCCAGGGTCCAAAAAAGATCTCAGTAGGTTAAAATGATAGACCTAATCTAAACTGAGATTTTAAAAGGTTGTAAAGATCTACACTCAGGTTTGAATGATCAACTTCCTAGGTACAGGACAAGGCAGCGCTGGTGAACAATGAGCTAATCTTTAGTGAATAGCGCTGCACGGCAATCAAAAAGGCTAAAGTTATTTTGAGCCGTCTTAAGATCTAATCTTCAGAACTCGGAAGGCTACACAGCATATCTCTAGTGTTCAGTTCTGGGAACATTTTAAAGAGAATGCTGTCAAGCTGCATAGTATCCAGAGGAGGTGGCCTAGGATGTAAATAATTAAGAACATTGAGAGCCATATCTTCTGAGTATTGATTAAAGGAGCTTGGGAGGTTTACCCTGGAGAAAAGACTTGGAGGGGCCGGAAGAGGACAACTCTTTAATTATTGGAGGGCTACCATGTGGAAGAAAACCTTGCTTGGTCCCAGAGGGAATTAGAACTAGGAGCAATGGGTAGAAGAGAGGCTGCTTCTGTCCCTACTGCTTGAGAGGTCTTCCACCTCACCTCCATCTCTCAGAATCTTTAGCTTCCTTCAAGACTCAGGCTTAGAGCTTTCCAAAAATGGAATGGGTTGCCTTGGGAAGCAGGATGACCTCTTTTGTGGGATACGGCATAGGAGATTCCTTTTCAGTAGGGGGAAGAGTGTATAGCCTTTGAACTCTCTCCCAACTCTGAGATTTTGTGAAGGCATCAATTGTCACAATGAACTGAAGCCAAGTACTTTTGATTGTGGAAGTCCAAGCTAGAAGGATAGAGGGAAAGGTGGAATCTGAGGGTGAACAATGAAAGTAAAGATATCCCCTAAAAACATATTATTGATTTCATTATTTTCAGATAGGTTAAAATCATGATGATGATGATGATGATGACAGGGATTTGTCATAATAATCTTGTTAGAAATAGCTCTGGATAGAATGAGTGAAAGTGAAATTCAACTACAGCCATACAACTCTGGAATGGTTTCTTACCTGCAGAGGAATATAGTTAATGTTAATAAACTGAATTGGGGTCCATACTTTCCAGTTCATTTGTAGAGCAGGCCAGTAACCTGTTTTCACTTTTGCAGAGAAGGCTGCCATGTCTTTTCCCTAGAAAAATGAGGAAAAGTGCTCAAGTTTGACCATCAGATACAATTTATCAACATGCCTGCCCTGGGTCTCTGACACCTCAAGTCTTCCACATTCTTTGCCATCCTGGGTTTGTAGACAGACCCTTCTGGGATTGGTGACTTACTTGGGATCGGTGATCAAATGCACAAGAAGTGTGCAGACCACCCAAGTTCTTCCATTCTCCCTGATCCTCCAGTTTGGGAATTTAAGCACTGAGGATAGCTCGCTTTGGTAACAACAACTGGAGTGCTGTTTCCCAGCAAAACTAGGCTGAACAGAAGTGGCCTTGTGAGGCCAGTGCCACTAGTGGTGAAGTCAAAGGCCACAATGTGTGACAGTCAGCATTCAAAAAGCATTTACCAAGTGCCAACTATAAGTGCTAGGAGCTGAGCTGGGTGCTGGGAATGCAAAGACAAAAACAAAACTGCCCTCGAAGAGCTTATATTCTACTGAGCAGATGCAACAGTATCACAGAGAAATGAATGCAAGATAATGAGGAATACCAACAACTCAATTCTTTCTTCTGCAAAATAAGGCAATTGGGCTTCATGGCCCCTGAGGCCCGTTCAGGCCCTAAATTTCCATTTTTCTGAATTAGGGGAATCAGGAAAGGCCTCCTTTCCTGAGAAGGTAGCTCCCAAAGTGAGCCTTGAAGGAAGCTAAAGATTCCGAGAGGGGAAGGTGAGGAGGACATGCTTTCCAGGCATGGCGGACACCTCCAGGTGGCAGGATATGTATCCAGAAATGCACCTCAGACTGGGTATATTTCAGGTTAGCATGGATAGGAGACACGGAGAGTGCCTATGGGACTAGGTTCTATGGGCAGCAAAGACTTAATCTAACATGTAGGTTTTTATTTTCTTGCTCAAGCTTTTGTTAGTGTTTCTTCCTCTTTGATGAAACAGTCCCCCACTGACTGTTCTCTCCCCCCAGCTCCTGTGGCACCTTGCTTTGTATTGTCCTCATCCATGAGCACTGCATGTCTCCCCTACATCCCAGCTCAATGTAGAGGGAAGGAATCAATCAATCAGCAAGCATTTACTACGTACCTAATGTGTGTCAGGCACTATACTGAGGGCTTTGTATCTCCATACAAAGAAAAACAAAGAAAAGGTCTCTGCCCTTGAGGAATTTAGAGTTTATCCTCTAATGGGGAAGACAAAATGTCCCTATGAAGGGATTTGGCCTGGACCTGTGATGTCAATGATATATTCAACTCTTATTCGAGGAAAGGCCTACTACAAAAGCAGCTTTGCACCTTCTTTTAAGTTTTTACAGATGGGACATTTACTTTGAACCTTCTCTTTTCAGACAGTTGCCCAGAGCCAGGGATTCCAAGAGGCAGAGTTGAGGAGGGAATGTATTCCAATCTTGGGGGATAAAGGCACAGGGCCAGGAGAGGAAGCATCCTGTGTAAGTAATAGCAATTAGGCCAACATGCCTGGACCATTGAGTTTGTGGAGGGGAGTAGAGTAAAAGCAGGTTAGGACCAGGTTGTGAAGCATTTAAATGGCAAACAGAGACTGCATATTTGATCCTTGAGGCAATATGGAGTCATTGTAGTTTAGCGAGTAGGGGACTGACATGGCCAGACCTGTGTTTTTGTTTCTGCATCTCTGACCCACTGCATCGAACAAAGTGCCTTGCTATAGTTGGTGCTTAATACATGCATGTTAGGCTGAACTGAATCAACACGGTCTTCTGGAAGTTGGTGAGTGGAAATGAGTCACGTGGCAGAGACCAACCTCAAGAAAGTTCATGCAGAAGAAGAACAGCAACAGGAAGGCTGGTGCAAAGACGAGCCGGTCCAACAGGAGCCTCCTGACTCCTGAAAAGGGTAGAGTAGCAGGGATCCAGTGGTCCAGGTACAAGTAGAGGAAGTGACTGAGAGGCCCTGAGAAGAAGAAGCTGACCGCCCCCCCCAACCACTAGCTGTGACTTCTGTCCATGGTGCTGACCTGACTCAGCCTGCACCATGACAACACAGATCCTTCCTGCCTACTGAGCAGTGAGGGACTTGGTAGCCACTTTGGGCAGCAGCAACGTCCTCCCCTGCTTCCGCCTCCTACAGCTGGACACCCCAGCCCCAGTGAGACAATTCTGCACCAACCAGGCACTTTAGGGCGGGCGTTCTTAACCTGGGGTTGGTGAACCTTAAAAATTAATAGTTAGATAACTGTATTTGAATATAATTAGTTTTCTTTATTATTCTAAGTATTTTATCTTGTGAAATTAACACCATTGTTCAGAGAAGAGGTCCACAGGCCTCACCAGGATTGCCAAAGGGGTCTAGGATACACACAATAAGATTAATATTGAAGAGGTCCCTGAGACCCTTTCAGTGGGTCCATGAGGTCAGAACTATTTTCATAAGAATACCAGGACATTTTTATTTCTAATACAGAAAATGTTAATAAATAATAAATGCTTCTTGGAAAGGGTCCCCAATAATTTTTAAGAATGTAAAGGGATGGGTGTAGCTAGGTTGTGCAGTGCATAGGGCACTGGCCTCAGACATATAACATTCACTAGCTGTGTGACTCTGGGCAAGTCACTTAACTCTGATTGCCTCACCAAAAAAAAAAAAAAGAATGTAAAGGGATGAGAAACCCTGATTTGGAGTAACTGGAACTGAGGCTCGCTAGGGTTGTGTCTCTGTTGCTGCTTATTTAGGCCCTAAATGCTGAAAGCTTCTGGAAGTTGCCTCAAGTACCTGTAATGCTTGACTTGTAGTTAGGAAAACCTGAGTTTAAATTTTGCTTCTGACATTCACTAGATGCACAACTATGAGCAAATTGCTTCAACTCTCTCAATTTCTGCTTTCTCATTTGTGAAATGAGAATAATAATGCCTAAAGTACCTACCTCACAGGGTCATGGTAAAATTCAAATCCTGACTGTTACTTTTTTTACCTCCCTGGCTCTCAGTTTCCTCACCTGTAGAATGATGGAGAGGTATACTAGGTGACCTCTGACACCCCGTCTAGTTCCAGGTCTAGGATCCCACGTACCTATGTGTATGTAGATCTTAAACACTATAAATGTCAGCTGTTATTCATGATTCATGAGTCAGAGAACAAGTATTTGACTCTTGACTCTTTTACTAATTCCCTGTAATTTACTGGGGTAAGTCACTTAGCCTCCATGTGCCTCAGTTTCCTCCTCTGTAAAAGTAAAAAATGGAATAGTGATGCAGGTCATCTTGCCTGCATGTCCCTAAACAGGGACAAATGGATTGCAAGAATGAGCATTGTTTTTAAAAATCACATCTGCAGACTTCTTAGGTCCCCAAAGACTTGTTTTTGATCCAAATGTCGCTAGTCCTAAGCTTGGGTACTGCTTTGTAGCAAACAAGGGAACCAGGAACAGGCCACTTCAGGTTGAGCCCTATCTTCCACATTGGGATCAGGAAAGACTAGGCCAGGCCTCGGCCACCCATGCTCTTACTTGACCCGGAGGCTTCTGGGAGCTGCTCCTCCAGATCCCAATACCTCTCCTGCCTACAGCCACCAGCTTCTGGGAAGGCAGCCCTCCTGAGAAAGGCTCTTTGACATGCACTTCCTCAGCCAGCTCTCTGCCTTTGACTTGGCTCTCTGCCCTCTTCTAATTCCGGTCCAACTCTCTGACCTGTTTCCCAGGCTGAAGCTGCTGCTGCTGCCACTACTACTATTACCACCACCACCACCACTACTACTACTACTACTACTACTACTACTAATACTACTACTACTGCTGCTACTGCTACTACCACTACCACCACTACCATCATCACAACCACCACCACCACTACTACTACTACTACTACTACTACTACTACTACTACTACTACTACCACCACTACCATCACCACCACCACTACTACTTCTACTACCACTGCTGCTACTACTACTACTCTTATTTGGTCTAGACTTGGGATTTCCCTACTGTAGGGAATCCCTGGTAAAGAAACTCCCTGAATCTATGAAGACTGGTAATGATTCTTCCACTTATGGTCTTGGAGAATTGCCCAGGACAGACACTGAGAGGTCAAGAGACCAGCCCAAGTTCACACAGCCAGTAGGTGTCTTAGGCAGGACTTGAAGTCAGGACTTTTGTAGCTGCTCTTCTTGCGGCTGTCTTTACACAGACCCTGGAGGATTTCAGATGAGCAGAGCAGATGCTCCCATTCTTTTCCATAGAAATGGTAGCTCTATCAAATTATGGTTTATGTCTAAAGGGCCTTAAGGTTTGAAAAGCCCTTTCCTCACAACATACATCCCATTGAGTGGGTAGTGCCGACGTTACTATTCCTATCTTACAGATGAGGGAACTGAGATTCAGAAGATGAATTATCTGGATCATGGGCACACAGCTATTAAGGCTCTGAGGCAAGTTTTGAATATGGAATTTCCTGGCTCCTAGTCCAACAAGTCTACTCCACAGCCTCTCAAGTTATATTCCCTGGGCTTTTCTCTGTATTAATTACACTTTTTGTTTCTTTCCAAATTTAAAAATTTCCATGACTACGGAGTCAGAAGTCCTGCCTCTAACACATACTGGTTGTATAACCCTGGTCAAAGTACTTTACCTCTCATCCCCCTGAGGAACTTCTAGAGCTGAATTACAGGTGAGTAGCCAATAGGCAGCTTGGGGGATTGGGGTGGGAAGGGTGGGGGAGGACAGGGGCTTGGAGTCAAGAAGAGCTGAGTTCAAATCTCTGCCTCACTTACTAGCTATGTGACCCTGGGCAAATCATTAAACTTCTGCTTTTGTTTTCTTGTCTGTAAAATGAAAGAATTGGATTAATTGACCTCTGAGGTCCCTTCTAGTGTTAAATCTATGAACTTGTGGTTATTATGGGGTTTCAAGATTGACATACATTTACTGATTTGGTTCTTCTTCACACAACAAATATATGAGTCCCCAAATAAAAAAAAACAGGTTTTATGTGAAGACAGGGGTAAGGATAAATGCTACAGCCCTGGCATTTCCCAATTTTCTTTTGGGCCTCTTTTCTGGAAGTTTGGAACCTAGAAGAACCATTAAGAGTTAATTGGCTACCTTGGAACCAGTTCCATGTTCTTCCTTCCATAAGCCCAACCTATGCTGATCCTTAAGGGTCTTAGGGTCTTAACATCAGACATCATGCTTTGGTGACCCTTACTCACCCAAAAATAGCATATCTGAGAGGCCCTGTGAGGTCCAGATTTTGAAACCATCTTCCCTTTTTCCGGACTCTCTCAATAATCTGGGACAGGAAGTTCCCAAAAGCTGACAGAATCCCACTGTAGGCAGAGGACACATAGTTAGAAGGATGCTTATCTTGGTGGGTGGGGGAGGAGGAAAGACTTGATACCTGAAGGGCTATCACATAAAAGAAGAATGGATTTGTTCTGCCTGACTCCAATGGAGAATGAAGACCAATGGGTAGAAATTGTGGAGGGGGGGATGTGGGGTGGCAAATATAAGCTTGAGGTAAGAAAAAATTTTCCAAACATTTTCCCAATTCTATCCCAAAGTGGAATGGGTTGCTTCCCATTGGAGGTCTTCAGGCAAAGACCTCCCTTGTTCCTTCAACCCATCTTCTTATAATTTTGAGTATCCTTCCCATCTTGACCACCTAGATCGATGGGCTCCAGCTAGTCAATGTCCTTTCTAAAATATGGCACCCAGAGCCAACCACAGTACTCCAGACCAAGGTCTGACCAAGGGAAAGGACAATTCAACAGGTCAGGTTTCTAAGAATTGGAAAGCTTCTAAGAGTGTCTATATCTTTTCTCTAGCACAGGATAAAACCAAAGCTTTTAACTCTCAGCCCTTAGCCCCGCCTCTGCACCCCATTCCCCATCTGATTGGATTTCATTAAATTCACAAAGTCAGTTCTTATGGGAAAGGTTCTCCAGGGACCAGGAAGGAAGATGGGTATAAGTTTCAAATTCAACTGCAAATCCAGCTACCCTAGGGAAATGACGTTTCCTTTCTTCGCTATAACTGGGTGGGTTTGAGAGGTAAGTCAGGTCCAAATATAAGCCAGAAGGTGACGGATGAAAACACTAAGAGAAAAGGTGGAGTTTCCCTCTTCCCTGTCTCTACATCCCCCCAAAACTTATATTTTATCATAGAGGGATAGAAAACCATGGAAGCTTCTCGAGCAAAAGGAGTATTGTATTTCTTTCTCCCTCTTTATGAACAGATCTGTGATTTCAGTGATGTAGGAAACCTCTCAGGAGAGCCCTTCTAGCAATGTGGATCAGTTCCTGTTTCCCAGCTTGGTTTTGGAGAGCTGCCTGGACCCCTGAGAGGTTAAATGACTTATTTGTCCAGGGTCATACAGCCAGTGTACATTATGTGTAAAAGCTGGTCTTCCTCACTCTGTAGCCACACCATCAGTCTATCCACTATGCCAGGCTGCCCCACAAGTCAGATGTGTTCTGTAGAAATATCATTTGGACAGCTGTACATCTGACAGACTGGATAGAGGAGAGATTGGGGCAGGAAAGCCAAGGCTGGGAGGCTATTCTAACAGTCTAGGAGGGAGCTGATGAGGGCCTGGACTAGGCTGGTTGAGGGGTCAGTGGAGAAAGATGACAGATGCAAGATACATCTTAGAGAAAGATGTGATAAGACAGGAACTGGTCTGGCTCCTGCATTGAAGTGAATGCCAACTGAGCACTGGGACTTAAACCAGGAAGGTGCTTGCTGGGTTTGGAAATCAGAGCCTTGCCTGGTGGTTGCAGAGAGAAGACAGAGAGCACGGACATGCTTTGCAAAAAGGCTGCCTCTATAGTCTATGGGAGAAGACGAAAAGTACCCTCTTCCTGAAAACCCAGCAAACCCAAACAGAAAGACCCTAGCCTCCTGCTGCACAGCTGTGGGAACATGGGAGTGAAGAGGGCCGGGGGATTGAGGGCCAAAGGGAAGCCAGCAGGGACACGCAGCTGTGCCTTCGCCTTGGTCCCCTGTATCTCAGCTTCCCGTACCTCCAAAATCAAAAGGGAGCCAAAGAGAGAGGGCACGAGGCGGGGGGAAAATGCTTTCTGGCTCCTGCTCCAGCGCCCTCAATCTGCCCTTAATCAAGGATATATGCAGCTGCAAGTCTAGAGGACCACGTTCTATTTACAGCAACCCCCAAACCAACCCAGAAATCCCCTGTGTGCCGCGGTCCACAGGCCTGGCCCCTCCAGTGCCTCTCAGGGAGCAGTAGGGGGGGGGCGGGCGCGGGGGAGCGTTCTAGGGAGGTCGACTGTGGGGCGGGGGCCCAAGGCGGAGCCTTGCTCTGACGCTTCCGCCTATGACAGAAGGGGTTTCCCGGTCACTGGGCGGTAACCAGAGAAACAGAGGCGCGTGCCCCAGCTTAATTGGGACCTTATAGAGAAAGGTTTCCCAACCTCATCCTTTAGCACTCTCTCCCCACCGCCACCCCGTCCTCGTCCCCCCTCCCCTCCCCCAACCTCGGCCCCACCCCCTACCCCCTGTCCCCACTAAACCCGTGCAGATTAGTACCCTCCCTCCTGCTTTGGTCACAGATCCAGGCCCCACGCCCCTGTCGCTTTTCCCCCCCGCACCTGGTCCTCTTTCTCATCACGGCACCCGTTTCTCCATTGCCATCCCCCAGATCCTACACTCCTGATCCCTTTTCCGAATTCTCTGACCCTCTCTCCTCTCCAATTCCGCTTTTCCTAGGTCCCTTTCCGATTCTCTCTTCCACCCTTCCTCCCCCGATCTCTTTTCCCCTGTCCCCTCCTCCATCCCCGTTTCCCCGACCCCCTCCTCCATTCGTGTTCCCCCAGTCCCCTCCTCCATCTCCGCTCCCAAGGTCCCTTTCTCCATCCCCGTCCTCCGGATCTCTCTCCCCTGATCCTCCCCTCCATCCCAATTCTTCGGAACCCGCCCCCCCGTTCCCTTCCCCTGCACTCACTCCTTCCTCCCCCATACTTCTGTCTCCTTTTCCATCCCTCCTTTCCCAGTCTCCCCCTCTACCTCTCTTCTCTCCAGCCCCCTCCTCCAGCCCCTCCCTCCTTCCCCAAAACTCGGACGCTTCTTTTCCAGTCTCCTCTGTCACCTCAGGTTCCACTTGCACCTTCAGACCTATTTCCACCCTTCTCGCTCCATCCCCTCTCCCATGCTCACTGCCCCACTCCCTCTCCCCAGCGCGGCTCCTCCATCCCCTTTTCCAGCACCATTCCCGAGATCCCATCCCCAGAGTCCCCTCCTCTGCCCCCGCAGCATCCTCCACTGTCGCCCGACCACCCCACTCCACCCTCCCGTCTCAGCTCCTCCGATCACTCTCTCCTTCTTCACCGGTCCATCCCAATTCCCCTATCTTGTATCCATGGTTTGCTCCTCCCTCACCCCTCTCGCAGTCCCCTCCCCCATCCCCGCTTTCCCCCTCAACTCCCTCAACCCAATCTTCCCTCTCCCTCTCTTCTGATTCCCCAGGCCATCCCCATTCCCCTATTCCCCTTCCCAGGTCTCCTCCTCCATTCCCCCTCTCCCAATCTCTTCCCCCCTCCCCGCTCCCCATCTCTCCTCCCCCAGCCCAATTCTCCTTCCCAGATATCCTCATACAACACCAAGTCCCCAATTGTCTCCCCGACTCCCCTCCCTCTTCTCCGCTCCTGCACTGCCTTTCCCCTTCCCCTTTTGCCAGTTCCTCTGCCCAGTGCCCCCTCGCTCGCTCTCCTCCCTCATCACCCTGTGCCCAATCTCCTCCCCCGTCCCCGCTCTCCAGCTTCAGTCCCCCTTCCTCGCTAACCCGCTTCCCCTCCTCACCCTCGTTCTCCCCTAGCTCCTCCGACCCAATCTCCCACTCCACTACCTTTCCCGCGCTCCCACGCACTTCCTTCATTCCATCCCTCTATTCTCGTTCCTCCATCCTTCTTCCCTGTTCCCCTCCTTCACCCCCCATCTCTCAGTCCCCTCCTCCATCATCCCTAATCTCTCGGTCCCTCTCCCAAGACGCCCTAGTCTCTTTGCCCTGATGTTCTGTCCCAGCCGTTTCTCTCAGCACTGACCCCTGTTCCCCTTCCCCGAGCTTTCACCCCTGTTCTCTCGCCCCATTTCTTCCCCCAGATGCTTCTTTCCTGATTGACTCTCCCATCCCTTTACTTTGCATCACTGTCTCCTGAATCCTTTCCCCCATCCCTTTCCTTGATTCCCCTCTCCTCAGACCTCCACTTTTCCCCGTTTTGTTCTCTCTTAATCCACTCCTCATCCTTCCCCCGCCACTGCCCTTCGTTGGTCCCCTTCTGAACTCTCTCCCCAGATTTCTTCTCTGATTCTCCTTCCAAAATCTCTCACCTCTCTTCATTCCCCTTAGATAGGTCTTCTTCAATCCTTTCTCTCATCCTCTCCTCCAATCCCTTTCCCTAGATCGTGCTCCTCTGAGTTTTCCCCTGATCACTCTCCTTTGATCCCCTTTCTAGATCGTTCTCTGATCCTTTCTCCATATCATTTCTCTGATCTCCTTCCCTAGATCGCTCCACTTTGGTCTTTTCCTCAGATCACCCTCTCCTGATCTTTCCCTAGAGCACTCTCCTCTGATCTCTTTTCCTAGATCGCTCTCCCCTGATCTGTTCGCCAGATCACTCTCTCCTGATCTTTTCCCCAGATCATTCTTCTCTGATCCTTTCCCCTAGATCACTCTGGATTTTTTTTCTTCCTCTGATCCCTTTTCTTAGAGCTCTCTCCTTTGACTCTTTCCCCTAGAACCCTTTGCCTTGATTGCGCTTCCTGGATCCTCTCCCCCAATGGTTCTTCCAAAATCCCTCTCCCGCCCCCCGTGGCTCTTTCCAGATCCCTTTCCTCTGATCTTCTTCCCTAAGTAGCACTTTCCAGATCTAGTTCACCTGACCCCCTTACCCCCACCCTCATGGCTCTCTCCAGATCTCCCCCCCCAACTCTTCCCAGATCTCTTTCCCCAGATCCCCCACCCCCACCCCGGTTTTCCCCAGATCTCTTTTCCCCGATCCTTTCCTCCCGATTGCGCCCCGGCTGGACCTGGTGGCCGCCTTGGTGAGCACCGGGTAGAGACGCAGCAGCAGCAGATACTGCCTCAGCACCCGCTCGGGGAGCGACCTGGCCCCGGACCCGGACCCGGCCCCAGACCCGGCCCGCAGCGTGGACACCACCGGAGCCATCGGCTGAAAGCCAGCTCACGACCTAGCCAGGGCGCGACCTCGGCTCTAGGGCAAAGGGAGGGGACAACCTTACATTTCTAGCCCTCCGACGCAGCGCGGCGCGGCGCTCGGGGGAGCTTCGGACAGCTGGGCGCCCGAAGCCCGGAGTTTTTCCCGGTTCCCTAAGCCTTTCCCTCCTCTCGCGGGCGGGCAGCGCAGCCATTGGAGCTCCGTGGGGTGTGGCGAGTCCTGCCTCCGGATTGGACGATCTTCCAGCGGGGCGGGGGAGGGTGGAGCTGGGCCTCGCTCTCGCGAGAGTTGGGCGGAACGCGCGAAATTTCTCCCGGGAAGGCAGGACGGCGCTGAGGAGAGCTGCGGAGGGAGAGTGGTGGAGGCTGAACCGAGATGGTGTCCCGGGAGCGCGGGTGGAGGCGCGCCGAGCCTGGGGAGGAGGCCGAGAACAGTCGGTGAGAGCTGCGACCCCGCCAGCCCCAAAGCCTCTGAGGCGCGCCTGGCCCCGACCCTGTCCTCCCCTTCCCGAGATTCCGTGGCTTCCCCTCCCCCAAGTCTTCCCCCAGGCCCCAGTTCCCAGCTCTTCCTTGAGCGCCCCCGTCTCATCGCCGGGATCCCTTCCAGGCCCCTGAGGGCCGCCCCCCACCCCCAGCCTCGCGGGCTTCCGCGCTCCTCCTTGGCCGTCTGTGCACCCCGAGCTCCAAATGCTAAGTCCCAGGAGCCACCCCCCGCCGAGACCCTGGATCTTGGGATCCCCGGAGCCCTCGGACTCATCCGAGCCCACTGCGTCCAGCCCCCAGGATCCTCCGTGCCCTCAGAATGCTTTCCATATCCAGTGGTCTCTGTTGCCCCTCGCTCTCTGCCCGACACCGCCGACCACTCCCTCATTCCCCATTCTCATCCCTCACTTGACACAGCTGCCCTGGCTCTCTGGTGATTTTCCCGCTTCCTTCGCTGCTGCTTTTCCCTACCACCCCCTAAAAGCCACTGTTCGCCTGGGCTCTGTCCTCCCGCATCCCCCTCTTTATATGGCCTTTTCCTTTGTTACTTCATTTGTTCCCATATCATCAATATCTCTGCACCCGTGAGGCTCGAATTTACGCATCCAGTATTGACCATTGTCATCTCCACTGCGTGCTAGACATTCCTGCTTGGGGCTCCTACCAAACGTGTAGAAACTGAACTCTGCTGCCACTTTCACTCTCCTCTAAATCCTCTTCAGTCTGGCTTTCAGCCTCATCCCTTAACTGGGAACAGCTGTCTCTGAAGTTGCTAATAATCTTTTGAGGTCTTTCCTAATCCTTTTCTACCGACCTGTTTCATTTGACTGTACTGAATAAAGTACTGGGAAAAATCATGAAGCCAGTACGGACTGTATCCACCACAAATTTGGGCCTAAATTGCTGCAAAACAATCCTTTTACACGTCCCTAATTAACTCACTATCCCACTCACCATCGAGGTTCTTCCAAACCTTTTCATGACTTCCCTTCCCCCCTCCCCTCTCAGCTGAAAACGTTGCCTTTTATTTTATTTTTACTTTTATTTACATTTACTTATATTTTATTTATATTTACTTATGTTTCACTGGAAAAAAAATTGAAGCCGTTCCCTAAGAGTTTCCTCTTTTCCTTTCCTCTTCATCTCACATCGCCCAAATGCCTTCCTCTGCTATCTCCTTGTGTGAGACAAAGATGGTCCTTTTTGCCAAGGCAAGCCCCTCTCCTTTCACAAGTGATCCCGTTCTATCCTTCTACTGAAAATTGCTCCTTCTATCATTCTCACTCTGACTTAATCTTCAATCTTTCCTTGTCTGTTGGCTGCTTTCTGACTGCCTACAAACATAAGCATGTCTCCTCCACCTTCTTCCACACTCACTTGATCCATCCATCCTGGCTAGGTATTGTCCCAGATCTCTCATCCTTTTTGTGGCTAAACTCCTTGAGAATGCTATGTGTAATGAGTACCTCTACTTCCTTTCCTTTTACTGTCTTCTTAACTCTCTACTGTCTGGCTACTGATCTCATCATTCCACCAAAATCTCTTAATTGCCAAATGGCTTTTTCTGAATCCTAATTCTTCTTGACATCTCTGTAGCCTTTGGCATTGTCGATTAACTGCTTCTTTTTAATGCTCTCTTCTCTCTGGGTTTTTGTGAAACTATTCTCTTTTGTTTCTCCTACCTGATTACTCCTTCCAAGTCATGCTCACCAGGGATGTCCCCCAAGGCTGTCTGCGCCCTCTTCTCCATGTTTTTGCATTTTGTGATTTTAGCTCCCATGGATTCATGGATTCAATCATCATCTCTATGCTGATGATTCTCAAGTCTACTTATCCAGCCCTAACTAATTTGTGGACCATCTTCAGCTGCCTATCAGCTATCTCAGACTGGATGTCCCATGGATATCTTAAACTCAACACGTCCAAAACTGAACTTGTTACCTTTTTCCCCCAAACCCTTCCCTTTTCCTAACTTCCCTGTTACTGTTGAGGTTACCACCATTTTCCTACGCATCCAGACCAGCAACCTATGTGTCATCTTTTATTCTTCACACATTCTCTCATCAACCTTACTATCCCTCCACCCTCCCCTTAATCCAATCTTTTGCCAAGGCTGCTTAGTTTTACCTTTTTAACATATCTCCCTTCTGTCCTTTGACACTGCTACCACCCTGATGGAGGTCCTCATCACCTCAAGCCTGAACTATTGTACTGCTCTGATTGTTGGCCTTCCTGCCGATGGTCTCTCCTCCACTTTGGTCCATCCTAATAATAGTAATAATAATACTGATATTTATAGAGTACCTACTATGTGACATTCAACGTGCCAAGCATTTTACAAATATTACCTCATTTGGTCCTGAAAGGTAGGTGTTATTATTATACCCATTTTATAGGTGAGAAAACTGAGGCAAATGGAGGTTAACTGACTTTCCCAAAGTCACAAAGCTAGTAAATGTCTAAGGTTAGCTAGATTTGAACTCAGTTCTTCTGACTCCAGGCCCAGCACTCTATCAGCTGTTCCACTTAGCTGCTTAGTTCCACTCATCTGTCAAAGTGAACTTCCTAAAGCACAAATAGTGTCACTTTTCCCCGTTCCCACCTTCAGCAAACTCCATTGGCTCCCTATTGCCTCTAAGATCAAATATCCTTAGCTGTGCTCTCCCTCCTCACCTCTGCCTCCTGGGCTCCCTGGCGTCCTTCCAGTCCCAGCTAAAATGCTTCCTAAAGGAAGACTTTTTTAAGAACAAGGACTGTCTTTTATCTTTGTATCCTCAGTGCTTGGCACAGAGCCTGGCACATAATGGGAGCTTTATAAATGTTTATTGAATGAATACTTTCTCTTCCTGGGTACTTTCTCCTCTCCGAGCTTTTGTGACACTTGTCTGATCAAACCTTCTTAACCTTCTTTGCTGGCTTATCCACTGCGGGTGTTCCCCAGAGTTCTGTCCTAGGCCCTCTTCTTCCTCTATATTCTTTCTCTTGGTAACCTCATCAGTTCCCATGGATTTAACTATCATCTCTATGTAGGTAACTTCCAGATCTATACATCTAGCCCCTATATTTCCTAAAAATCACCAATTACCACCGGACATTTCAAACTAGATGTCGTGGCGACATCTCAAACTCAACTCGTTATCAGTTCATCTCAAGTAGAACTCATTTTTTTCCCCTCCTAAACCCTTTCCTCTTCCAAATTTGCCTGTTTCTGTCAGAGGCACCATCATCCCTCCAGTGTTTCAGGTTCCCAATCTTGCCATTGTCCTGGATTCCTGCGTCTTCCTCATCCCATATGTCCAGACAGTTGCCAAATCTTGCCCTTTCTTCTGTCATATCATCTCTCCAATCTTACCCCTTCTCTCCACTCAAACATCTAGCACCTGGATTCCCTCATCACTCCTCACAGGGTCATTACAGTGGTTTCCTTGTCTCAAGTCTCTCATTACTCCTGTTCATCCTGTGTCCTGCTGCCAAATTCATTTTCCTTAATTGTGTGTCTGAACATATGACTACCTTATTCAACCTACTCCAATGGCTTCCTATTGCCATGAGATAAAATATTAACTGTTTAGTTGTTAAAGCTCTTCACAGCCTTCCTCCAACTGTCTTCCTTGCCTCATTGGCCACGATCCCTCCTGCCCTCTGATGTCCAGGCAAACCAGCTGTCTTCTGGTTTCTCATTGATGGCGCTCTGTGCCTTTGAATGACCATATACCCACGTTGAATGGACTTCCTGCTTGCCTCTGTCTCATGGAGTCCCTCTCTTTGACTTGTAGCTCAGACCATCTTCTGAGTGAAGTCTTTTCTGATCCCTCACCTGCACCCCAACTAGTGTCCTCCTTCCCAAACTACCTCGTGTTTAAATATTTTGTATACATTTGTATTTATTAGCTTTTTATGCTATATATATTTTTAAATTAAATTTTATTTTCAATTATTAAGAATTTATTTTATCTCTCTCCCAACTCTCTTACCCCTCTGCCCTCCACTGGGAAAAGAAGAGTAATAGCAAATCAGTCAAGCAACATTCCCCTATCAGCTATGTCCAAAAATGTGTCTGCTTTTGTATATCAGTCCATCACCTTCCTGTCAGGAGGTAGGTAGCATTCTTCCTCGTTGGTCCTCAGTCATCATGATCAATCACTGCATTGATCATAATTCTTAAATCTTTCAGAATTGCTATTTTTACAATAGTGATGTTATAGAAATAAATTATTTTCCTGGTTTGCTCACTTTACTCAAGTGTCTTCTCAGGTTTCTATGAAACCATCTCATTCTTCAGTTCATACAGAACAGTATTATTTTATTACATTTTTACACCATACTTTGTTCAGCCCTTTCCCAATTGATCAGCATCCATTTAATTTCCTTTTTTTTTTTTGCCACCACGAACAGAACTATGATAAATATTTTTGTACATATAGGACTTTTTCTTCTTTATTTGATCATTTGTGGTATAGGCTTAGTAGTAATATGAATTCAAAGGGTAGGCACAGTTTAGTAACTTTTAGGCATGGTTCTAAATTGCTTTTCTTGTGTATATTTTTATGTGTACTTGTTTTCCTTCCCATTAGAATATAAACTCATTATTCCATTATTCTTATATCCACAGCACCTAGCATAATGCCTGGTATATAGTAAGAGTTTAATAAATACTTGATGATTGATTGATTGATTGATATTGACTTAGCACAGTTGCCCAAAGTGGGCACTTGCAGAATTTAATTCCTCCACTCATCCCAACTTCCCTATATCTATTGATGGCACCACCACCCTCCCAGTTAATCAAGTGGCAAACTTTGAAGTCATTGGTGAGCCTTGCCTCCCTCCCTGCCCCTGACTCCCCATTGCAAGATCCTGTGGAATCTTCCTCTGAACTATCTCTTGTGTCTATCCTTTCTGGTCCTGCTAACGGCACCTTATTTTGGACTCTCCACAATTGACATCAGCCTACAACTCAGAATCACAGGGATTCAGACTGAATCTATAGGACAGTAGTTTGTCACACCAGTACTGTCTTCATGGTGGCAGTGGTAATGTTGATTTGATTATCAGTCCTTGTGCAAGAGGAAGAACAGGGATGAGCTATTGCTAGAGAGCAGATGGCAAGTCCCTGGTCTTTCTAGTGGTCGAGGTAGAAGTTGGTAGAGTTGAGGGCCCTGGCTTATGACAGCGGGGTGAGGCATGTTGGAGGTATTCCCTCCCCTCTCCCGGTCCTCATCTAGGTCAGTTCAGCTGATTACCTGCCCTAACCTTTTCCTTTCTCCTCTCCATGCTTTGGCTATATGCTTAACTCTGGTGTTACCTTTTTCAGGAAGCTTTTCCTGAATTCTTTCCCCCACATCCCTCCCAGTCTAAAAGTGATATTTTATTTAAATAATCAGCTGCTGAAGTTTAGAGTGGGAGAGGCAAGGCTAGATAGCAATTGATGTGGAAACTCAAGCTGTCTAAGACAGAACAGGCAGGACCCATTGTCTTCTACCTTCCCTCTAAGCCAGCCCTCTGCAAAACTTCTCTTTTATTGTTGAGACCACCACCATTCCTCCAGTCATCAAGTCTCACACTCTCCAGATCGTCCTTGACTCCTTACTCTCATTCATTCTACGTAACTAATCAGTTGCTCTCTCCACAAAATCTCTGGAATAGGTCCTCTTCTCTCTGCTCCCAGCCTAGACCACCCCAGCACAGGCTGTCATCATCTTTTGCCTTAACTGTTGCAATAGATTCTAAATTGGTCGCCCTGCTTAAGTCTCCTCCTTCTAATCCACCTTCCACACAGCTTCCAAGGTGGTTTTCTGATTTTTGTTTCAACTCCTCACTCAGTCAACTCCAGTGGCTCTCCTGTTACCTACAGGATCAAATGTAAACTTCTTTGTTGGACATTGAAATCTCATTACACCATGGCTCCCTCCATCTTTCTGGCCTTATTTATATTACTTCCCTCTGCACTTTTTACACATGACACACCATTACCATAATACATTATAAACTCCTAGAGGACCAGGTCTTTCTTTTATACTTAATAAATATTTGTTGATTTGAGGCTCTTATTACCTTTTTCTTGGACTTTTACAGTAGCCGCTTAGTATCTATCATCAGTCTCTTCCTTAGTCCAAGTCATCCCAGTACGGTTCTTCCATGTTAAGAGGCTACTGTAATCCAGATGTGAAGTGGTTCAGAATGGTAACAGTAGCATGACATTAGTCCAAGGGACATGACAAAGGAAAAATTAATAGTAACTGATGATTGATTAGTCATGGGGAAGTGGAAAGAGGAATCAGGTTTCACAGCCAAAGTAAATGCTCCATATTATGTATCCTGTAACCAAGGAAATTTAAATCACATAAAACAGGATTGTTGCTCTGTCTAGGTCTAGCGTGTTGATGTCATCTTGAAACATAGAGGATGGATTTTCCATGTTTTTACACAGGGATGATGGCTCTTCCTCCTCTTCACTCTCTGCCCTCAAGCGCTTGGAGCGAAGTCAATGGACAGACAGGATGGATGCAAGATTTGGTTTTGAAAGACTACAGGAGCCTGAGGAGAAGACCGGCTGGCTAATCAACATGCACCCAGTAGGTTGCTTGGTTTTCTCATTTCATCACATCTTCTAGCCCAGGGGCATCCACTCTGTGCTGTTGGGGAAGGTAGCATGATCTAGTGGAAAGTGGAAAGGGTGTTAACTTTGTATTTGAAGGGAGTGATCAGTCATTATCCCTGGGCAAGTGAAGGGGAAATGTAGCCTTTATGTTTCTGGTCCTGCCGCCATGCTTACTAGCTATGTGGTCATGAGCTTAATTTCTCTGGCACCCGGTTTTCTCATGAAATAGTAATAATAATAACTAATTCTTATGATGAAGATTACACGAAATAATGTATAAAAAGTTTGTGCTCAGTTGTATCCGACTCTTTGTGAACCTATGGTCCATATTACCCATGGGGTTAAGATATTGGAGTGGTTTGCCATTTCCTTCTCCAATGAATTAAGGCAAAGAAAAGTTAGGTGACTTGCCCAGGGTCACACAGTTAGTAAGTGTCTGAGGCTGGATTTGAACTCAGGTCTTCCTGACTCTGGCCCTAGCACTCTATCCACAGAGCCACTTGACTGCCTCCATAAAAAGTTATTGTAAACCTAGTAAGGCTATATAAATGTTGACTGTCATTGCTACCTAGTATTTCTCGTCCTGGTTACAGAGACAGGTAGTGGGAGGCTCTGTTTTGTAGGGGCTATATGTGGGATCATTGAAAAGGCAGAAATAATTGTTTCTGAATCTTTCCAGCTTTCACTTTTTAAAAAAATGTTGTGAAGGCTCAAAGAGTAATCTTTGTGGGAAAGCAGCAGAGAGGCTGTATATGAAAATGAGAAGTGAAAGAGAATGAGTCTTGGGGCTATTGGGAGGGTGAGGGGAAACTCCAAGACTCCAAGGTCGGAGGGTGGCTTGATGAGACTCTTGTAAATAAGGCTGGTAGCTTAGAAGGACAATGGGTCAAAGTAATTTATTTCTGGAATATATAATATAACCTGAGGGTTGGAAAGGATAGCATTTTTGATAAAAAGGAGCTATTAATATTCTATAGGTAGGGCTCTGATTTGTCAAGAGGACTTTGATACTTATGCAGCCTTCTCTTTTTAGACTGAGATTTTAGATGAAGATAAGCGCTTGGTCAGTGCCGTGGATTACTACTTCATCCAAGATGATGGCAGCCGATTTAAGGTAAGTGATCTAAGCACCCTAGAGTGATTTGATAGAGTTTCGTCTGAGCCAAGAGGAGCCTAGAGGCTGCCTGGGGAGTTAGTGGGTTCTCCTTCACTGGGGGTCTTGAGGCAGAGGCCAGGTGACCACTTGTCAGAGATTGCTTTTTAGTTAGAAGCTGGACTAGACATCTGAGGGGTGCCTTCTGACTCTGAAATTCTGTGATGTAGGAGGGGTTTCTGCCTATAGCAGATTGAAAAGAGATAACCCCTCAGATCCCCTCATCCTCAACTGGCATTTCTTTACGTATCCAAATTACTTGGGCAAATCCCTTACCCTCTTTGGGACTCAGTTTCCTCATCTGTAAATAAGCGGATTGGAGTAGATGGTTTCTGAAGTCTCTTTCAGCTCTTCTTTGCTCTTTATATTTGATAAGACCCTTAGAAAAGCACTGGCAAGCCTTATGTTGAAAGTCATGTAAAAAGCTGAACTAGTTATAGCGTCATTTAATTGGTTTTATTGTTGTTTAAATTGGTAACACCAACTCTAATAGCCTCTACTGTAGAGGTTATATTGAAGTCTTAATCGTAACAGTTTGCAATTCCTCATGGAAGTCAGTGGAGGATACTTTGAGTGTGAGGGATCTCTGAGGAGGTGGAGAGTTTAATTGCTGTTTGCATATTGATTGAGGTTTAATCACCCTCTGTGAAGCAACTCTCCCTGACAGGGCTGGAGCAAGATTGTGAGAAGACAGAAGGAAAGAACTTATTCTGTGAGGGGATTGAGCTTAATCTTTATATTGCAAATAAACAAGAGGATTTTTAAGAAACTTGTCTGCAGTGTTGATCTTTTAATAGTAAGACTGTGTTCCAGAAGTGAGGAGAAGTAAAGAATAACAGTGATGGGTAGGAGATGACTCTGACTGTCGTCTTTCTCACAACTAAAAACATCATAAATAAGTATTTGCCCTTTGACCACTGGTTATATTGTTATAAAATTGTATAGCAAACAACTGATGTTTTTTAAGCCTAGGAGATTAGGAGCTTTGATATATAGTGAGATAAGCAACTGCTTATAGGAAAAATGGTTTCTCCAGTATACTAAATAATATTTAATAACCTGGACTAGGGGCTCAGAGCTAATTTTTTAATGAGAAAGATGTTGCAATTTTAGTGATTGATAAGGAAATATTCAAATGTACCTTTGGATTACTTCGGAACTCAGGAAGATACAAATAAATGTGGTAACTAGTCTAGTAGCAGACTGAGGGATACCTACCTCATGTGATGGTGATTGACTTTCAGACTCTGCTATAAGTAAATGAAAAGAAAGTTTCCTGGTTATTTGTTCTTGAACTTTTCTACCATCAAATGAGATGCTTGCAAAGTGCTTAGTATAGCGCCTGGTACACAGTAGATGCTGAATAAAGACTTCTTCCATTTCATATGTTAACTTCTGTTTGGAGGCCTTGTGTTGTCCTTACTGTGACCAAAATATTAGAGTAGAAAGAGTAGGGCATCCCTTGTTGCTCCCAAGGAATGCTCAAGAGAGCGCCTTGCCTCCTTTTCTTCCTTTTTTTAATTCATGCTTAGATGAGTTGTGATGACTCTTGTTCTTTTCCAGGTGGCGCTGGCTTATAAGCCATATTTCTACATAGCAACAAGGAAGGTAAATATGTGTATTTCGTTGAATCAGGCCACATGATCTATGCATTACTTTGTAATCTGGAAAGATTTGCAATACCTTTGGAATCTGCTTTGGAATCTAGAAAGAAGCAGGTTTTTAGAGTGGAAAGTCAGGAGATGCATTAGATTCTAATCTTGGGAAGAGCTAAAATTCTGATTCATTGTAGGGTTGTGAGCGAGAAGTGTCATCTTTTCTCTCTAAGAAGTTTCAGGGGAAAATTGCCAAATTGGAGACTGTCCCCAAAGAGGATCTGGACTTGGTAAGTGTTGTCTGCACATTTGTGAAGCAGAGACTGGAAAAGGCTTAGGCAATGAGTTAATTTGCTGCTTTGTGGCCTGGGGGAATCATCGAAGGACCCTGGTGTGGTGCTCCAGAGCTCCAGGTTCCCTGAGCTAGTTTCCATTTGTCTTTGTTGTATTATAGCCACTCTCGGTCTCCTTACTTCCCAGTCATTAGTAACATCTCTTTTCTTGAATTCGTTAACATGATTTATTTTCATTTCATAGGCAAATCACTTGGTAGGTTTGAAGCGAAATTACATTAAACTCTCTTTCAACACTGTGGATGACCTTGTAAAAGTGAGGAAGGAGATTTCCCCAGCCGTGAAGAAGAATCGAGAGCGGGATAATACCAGTGATACCTATACAGCTATGTTGTCTAGGTAAGTAAGCTACATCTTCCCAAACAGAACAAGTGATGTCCATTCCATTTTCCTGATCCTAATGAAGTAGGTATGTGGTCTTATGAGGTCACAGGTTCAGCATGATGCCAGGCTCCATTTTGTTGAAATATCCTTGAGAAATCAGACCAAGTGCCAATACACTTGATATGCTTAATGGAGCAGTATTTTTTTTTTTTTATCTTGGCTTAGGGAGTAAAGTATATCTGTGTCTTCTTTTACTAAAGGGAGTATTTGTGGATTGGTTCCAATCAACTCAGAAGTTGATTTTGAGTCCCAAGTATATTTTATCATTTTTAATCATTTTTAGATGTTCAGAAAATATTAACTATGGAAAACCTGATATGTAAAAACTGAAAATAAAAGGTTCAGGGGAAAGAATAGTAAGGAAAAAGCAGAGGTAGGAGAAGGTCATGTTGGTTTAAGAAGTAGTAGTAGCAGTAGTAGTAGTAGTAGTAGTAGAAGTAGTAGTAGTAGTAGAAGTAGTAGTAGTAGTAGTAGTAGAAGAAACACTCCACCTTAGGCAGAAGGCAGTCAAGCCTGAAATGTTGAAGCCTCCTATGACTTTCCACTTGCTCTGAAGCTGGCCTTTCAGAATGCTATAATCATTGGTCAATTACTAAACCTTTTGTTTAGCGTATGAAAGTATATAAAGACAAGCAGTGATTTTGAAATCCTAGTGTCAGTAGTTTACAATTCTGATGAAGAAGAGAGGGAGCAAGGTGAATGGTAGTTGATAGGGTATAGCTGGGGGAGCAAACCCCCTCTCCACAGGAACTCAGACTTGACCCTTTATTGGCACAGATCTTCAAGTATTTGTGAACTGTTATTCAAGGTTGTGTGTCCTACATATTCCTGAAGACCATCCCAATGAACTCAATCAATTTTGATTTTCATATTAACTTAGTACTGACTTTTCTGTCTTCATCTCTACAAGTCTACAGCTGGGAATAGAGGAATTAATAACTATTTTCCCTTTTCTGTGGAGTGCTTTGATGGGGGGCAGTGTAACTACTGACGAAGAGGGATCCTCTAAGAAGATAGCTGACCAGTTGGACAATGTAGTTGACATGCGAGAGTATGATGTTCCCTACCATATTCGTTTGTCCATTGACCTGAAGATCCACGTGGTGAGTGCCAGGCTTGAATAGTGTTTTCTTTGGGAAGGCCTTGATGTCAAGGAAGTGCTGAGGTGAAGCTGAGCACATGGACAGAAGCGTTTCCTGAAGTAGAGAACTCCTTACTTAACGCAACGTCTATGTCCTTTGGTCCCTTTTGTAGGCTCATTGGTATAATGTGCGGTACCGGGGCAGTTCCCTTCCCGTTGAAATCACCCGCCGAGATGACCTTGTTGAACGACCTGTAAGCAATACTTGTACTTTCTTAGCTGAGGTTGTGACAAGCTCTTTCCATAGGATCTCATGCCCTTTACCCAGAGGGATGAGATTGAGAGTTGATGGGATGTTGCCACAAGGGGGCAAAGGAGAGCTAATCAATCTTGTTCACTTTTCCATCGGGATCTGACCTGAAACCATTTCGTTTTACAGAAACGACTTAGGAGCTTTTAAGTGTCATCAGCTTTTTGGCCTGTGATGATTTAAACCTGTGAGATGAGCTAGGGAGCCCATATCAGCCATCTCTAATACCCTTGGATTGGACTTTGGGGACAAAAATCCACCACTGAGCTGTGTATGAGAGGACAAGGTCCAGCAGGAGCATTATGGATTTAGATGCATTGGGGCCAAGAAAGGAAAGCCTTGGGTTTCCCTTCTCTCAGAAATGACAGTGTTAGGATCATAAAGAAGGTCAGCTGGATTGCCACTGAGTCCTGTACCTTTTGTCACTTTCAGGACCCCGTGGTTTTGGCATTTGACATTGAAACAACCAAACTGCCTCTCAAGTTCCCAGATGCAGAGACTGACCAGATTATGATGATCTCTTACATGGTAGATGGGCAGGTGAGTGCCTCATTCAGCTTTTGAAATCTAAATCAGAATACAAGCTGAAAAATCATTCATCCCCTCTAGTCGTATTGGTTACAACTTCCTAACCATTGTGGGAAGGTTAGGGGACACCTCTAGTCTTAGGGCTTGAATCTTAATGTCTCTTCTTTGGGAGGGTAGGATGTCATGGAGTTACTGTTAGAGTTATGGCCGGCCACATTTTTGGGCAGTGAGTTGGTTTTTATTTGTGTTTTTTCTAGCACTGTTTTTAACTATAGATTTCTGACCAACTTCATTAGGGATACCTGATCACCAACAGGGAGATTGTCTCCGAGGACATTGAAGATTTTGAGTTCACCCCTAAGCCAGAATATGAGGGACCCTTTTGTGTCTTCAATGAACCTGATGAGGTAAGCACGTTCTTCTTAAGAGAAATTCTTAGCTCTCTCTCAGTCCTAGGGAGCTCCCCATGCCCAAGAACTGTGTGATATGAGAAAAAGATACTGATACTACTTCTTTTGCCATGGGTACCTCATTGAACTTAGCTGAAAGTAAAGTTATCAACCCATCATGGGAGAGATTGGTGTTAGATTTTTCTAGGAATGAATAAATGAAAAAGCATTTATTAAGTACTTAATTATGTACTAAGCAGTGAGGATACAAAAATAGAAAAGCAAGATAGTTCCTGTTTTCAAGGAGGGGGAGACAACATATAGAATGAGTGATTAGGGCTGATTAGGGTACATTGGTAGGTCAGAGGGCATTGGGGGTCTGGAGAGGGTATGTGCAGCAGGCTTGGTGGGCTAGAAGGCACAGTGATTACACAAATGTTAAGTCCTAGTGATCTTCCATTACCATTGATAACTGATGATTCTTTGTTCATTTCGTGATGTGAGTGGCAATGGCCCTTGTCTAGGAATTAGGATTGGTTGAAGGTCCTAGCCTGTGACTATTGGGAAGGAGTGACTGGTCAGGAGGATCAGAGTGGAATGGGGGCTCTCATTTCCTTCTTGAAAAGATGACAGTAGTGTTCAGTGTCCAACCAGACAGGACAATAGAAAGCATTGGTAGGAAGTTTGATGGGAAAATCTGATCTTCTGGATCCTCTAGTGCCTGGTTGGATCTGAGTACCTTGTGGATAGAGGTAGGAGAGAGACCACGTTCTTTGAGGTTCTTTCTACAAGGGAGTGTCTAGGTCAGTAAAAATGTAGCAAATATGTTTTCTCAAAATAGACAAAGTTGTTGACTGTTGTACTCTTTTACTGATTTCAGGCTCATTTAATCCAGAGGTGGTTTGAACACGTCCAGGAAACCAAACCTACCATCATGGTGACCTACAATGGTGACTTTTTTGACTGGTAAATGTGGAAGCTCATGTGGAAGCTTCACTAACAATTGTGAGGAACTAAGAATTGAGTTAAAGAGGGGCTCTACTGACAGGATGGTTGGGCTGCTCAGGAATAAGTATATTCCATTCTGGGGAGAGATAGCCAGCCTTGACTCACTTCTAGGACTCTATCTCTACCCAAGAAACCTGTGGTAGAGTGAAGAAAAGACAGTACATTGCTGCAGTTTTTGCAGTTCATACTCTAGGGGAGTCCCATCATTCTGGATGCATGAGTTTTTTCATTTTTTGTAAGATGAAGAATGATAGTATCCAGCCTTTACCTTGTTCACAGAATTGACCTTTTAGTAAAGTAGTTAGTAATAATGTAATATTTTTTGCTCAGTCATTTTCAGTCATGTCTGACTCTCCGTGACCCCATTTGGGGTTTTCTTGGCAAGGATACTGGAGTGGTTTTCCATTTCCTTCTTCAGCTCATTTTACAGATGAGGAAACTGAGGCAGACAGGGTTAAGTGACTTGCCCAGGGTCACACAGCTAGTAAGTGTCTGAGGCTGGATTTGAACTCAAGAAGATGAGTCTTCATGACTTCAGGCCTAATGCACTGTCCACTGTGCCACCTAGCTGCCTAATATAATAATAGTTCATGGTTATTTAACATTTTATGGTTTTATAGCAGTTTCATGTCTAACCCTCCACGGGAGGTAGAGTGCAGATCATCTCCATTTGATGGGTGAACAAACTGTGCTTCAGAGGGGTTAAATGGCCTGCTGAAGATCCCCCAGCTTATAAGTGGAAGAGCAGGGACCTAACTCTAGGTCTCCTGTCTCAGTATCCTTCCCATTCTTTGCATTCTGCCTTTGGTATTGTGAGTGAAGGAGGAGGAGATATGTGAGGAGGAGCATTCTCTGCTGTCATCCCTCCCCATTTGCCTTGTCTCACCCCTTTCCATCTTGCCCTAGGCCGTTTGTTGAAGCCAGAGCAGCAGTTCATGGCCTGAGTATGCATCAGGAGATTGGATTCCAAAAGGACAGTCAAGGGGAATACAAGTCCTCTCAGTGCATCCACATGGACTGTCTCAGGTGGGTGCTGCGGTGGCTTCTGCCCCAGGAATGTCACACCAAGGGACTTCTGGTGCTGTGCTCACACTACTAGATTGTGGGGTTCTTGGTCAGAAGGGACCAGATCAGTGAAGGGAGTTATCCTGCCAGCCACAAGACCGTGGCAGGGGGGCCTAGAAGGCACCTACCTGAGAGGCCTCCAGTCCAACTGGTCTCATTTTACTGAGGACAGTAAAGCCTGCAGAGGTGAATGAAGTGCTTTACCAAGGTTACACAGATAATAAATGGCAAAGGCAGGATTTGAACCCAGGTCCTTTGATTCTAAACCCATTGTTCTTTTCACTGCATGCAGTTCTTATAGGGAGTCGGCACTTTTGGGTGTCTGCCCACATGTTGTCTGCCCTTGTTAGCTCTTCCTGGCATTCAGGACCAGGGCCAGTGCCAGGATCATTTGTCTTCATTCTTTTCATTTCCAGATGGGTAAAGAGGGACAGTTACCTTCCAGTGGGCAGCCACAACCTTAAAGCTGCGGCCAAAGCCAAGCTCGGGTATGATCCTGTGGAGTTGGACCCTGAGGACATGTGTCGAATGGCCACCGAGGAGCCTCAGGTACCATGGAATCCCGTGGCTTTTGTAGGCCAGTGGGTATCAAGTGTCCTGGGTCTCTGAGGGAGATGGACAGTGAGCGCACTGCTTAGAAGAAGGGAGCCATGCCACTCTGTAGGGCTGCTTTTCCTACATAAACATTTACTGTTCCCAGTCCTCCCACTTACCTCAAGTGGCCAGAAGGTTAGGTCCATATCGCCCTCTCCTATATTGCTGGGTGTTCACCAGTAGTTTGGATTTTCTTTGAGTCTGCTGCTGGATATAGCCACACTTAATCTGTGTTTTTTCAGTTCTGGTTTTTTTACTTCTCTTCTCAGACACTAGCCACATATTCGGTATCAGATGCTGTGGCTACCTACTACATGTATATGAAGTATGTTCATCCCTTCATCTTTGCTCTGTGCACCATTATCCCCATGGAACCAGATGAGGTCAGTGCAACCTTTGCCCTGTTTGGGGTGGGGTATCTGTATTAGTGGCATCCGGTGCGGCATCTATACCGGACAAGATGGAGCCAGCTGCGGTGATGTGATGGCAGTTCTTTGGGAAGGTGGCTGTCGCTCCATCTTCCTGGTGAACGTCATCTCTGATCTAGGGCAGTAGGAATCTTAACAAATGAAAAGCGAAACTGGAGACTGTAATGACAGGAATGAATCAGTGAACAGAGCCCTTGTGTGCATAGCTCTGTGCTGAGCCCTGGGGATGCCCATGGACAAGTGAGAGGTCCAGCCCGCTCTCCAGGAGCTCACATTCTAGTGGGGGAGACAGCCCATCTGGAAGGTTTCATCTGTAAGTCAGGTGGAAGAGACCTATGGTCCCTAGAGTGTAGCAGCAAAGCAGAACGTAATGCTTCTTTAATAATCATTTACGATGATAAAATCATATCGGTTTCTGATGTTGAACCCTTTGAACAGTGTAGAAGACTTGAGTGACAAGAACTTTCTTATCTGGGTCTTCGGTAGCTGTGGCTGTGGCACCCACAGAGGCAGCTGCCATGTTGCATATCCACAGGGGCTGCTTCCCAGGAGGATAGTTGAAGGCATTAAGCCAGAAGCATTGCTGTTCCCAAGGCTCTTGATTTCAGGGTGGTGGGCTGCCTCCATCAAAGTCTGAGGGGAGATGGTGGTCAAGGTGTGGTGGTGGTTGGTCTTCCCTGGCATGTGCTGCCTCCTGCCTCTCCCTCTGGTGGTCTGGCTGCTTCAGCCAGGCAGGCTTGCCTACCTGTGAGTACCAGCTGGTTGGCAGTTGGTGAGGACAGCTGGCTGCTTCTCCATAGGAGCTGCCTCCTCAGGGATAAAGGCCTTCAGGCCTGGGCTGGAAGCAAGACCAGTGATCTGGGGCAGAGGTGCCAGACATGTGGCCCATGGACCTCCTGTGGCCCAAACACTCCCAAGTGTGACCTGAACCAGTTTAAAATGTAATTGGGAAATATTTAACAAAATAAATAAAAGTATAAAAGAACAGAGATAATATGTAGTTTTCTAAGTCATTATGTGGCCCACTAAAGTTTCCTTCATAAGGAACATAAGTTCAGTGGCCTCTGGTTTCTATTTTGATACCACTGGTCTAAGGGGTACTGTTCCTCATAGGGTTTTTGTGTACATCTGCCTGTTGGTGGCAGTCAGTCATGCAGTTGTTGCTTGTGGTGATGGGGAAGGCAGGCTCTGTCTCTGCAGTGAATTCTCCTATTAATGGTGGCTGCAGAGGCTGGATTGGAAGCAGGTCTGGTGGTTTGGGGAATGTTGCCATTCTCAAGGCTTTTGGTTTTCCCCCTGCAGGTCCTTCGGAAGGGTTCAGGGACCTTGTGTGAGGCCTTGCTGATGGTCCAGGCTTTCCATGCCAACATCGTTTTTCCTAACAAGCAAGAGCAGGAGTTCAACAAACTGACTGAAGATGGCCACGTATTGGACTCAGAGACATACGTTGGCGGCCACGTGGAGGCACTGGAATCAGGCGTCTTCCGCAGTGACATTCCCTGCCGATTTAAAATGGTGCAACTCTTTCCTGCTCTCTTTGCTTTCCTCTTGGCTGCTTTGGGGGTCTGGATATCCATGTCCCTGCCTTGTGGGTGGCAAGAACCAAAATAGGCTGAAGTAGATAGTAGTTCTTCCCTCATCATCTCTGTTGTCCCCTCGCATTCTAGGACCCTTGCTGATGTTATCACACAGTGCCTAGGGTAGCATTTGTCAAGACCATTATGCTGCAGCATCCTTCCTTGTTGGTGTCTCTTTGGGGGTCGGCGGGGGATTCCGGATGAAGTGTGGGTTGTCAAGTCCGCAAGCATTTAGTGCCTGCCATGTGCCAGGCACTGTGCTACTTATCGGGGATACAATGAAAGACAATAATAGTCCCTGCTGTCAAGACATTTACAGTCTCCCCTAGTCACAGGATGACTGTAACACGAGGAGAGCTTTGGCACGCCATACACATTAGGTCATATTTTCTAATTGCTATGTGGAATTGTTAAAGAACTCTTCCAAATTATGTTGTGTGCTTGGAGCCAGGGGTACAAAGTTTAGGCTAATTCATTTGACCTTGTGTCAGTAGAGATAGCCCCAAAGACTACAAATAACATGAATTGGTTTTAAAAAGCTGGATCAGAGCTCCTGCAGATTATGTTGTGAGCATGGAGCCTATGGTACAAAGTTTAGGCTAATTCATTTGACCTTGTATTAGTAGAGATAGCCCCAAAGACTGCAAGTAACGTGAGTTGGTCTTAAAAAGCTGGATCATGCAGATTCAGGGTGCATATTGACGTAGGGGCTGAGGTTCAGTGCAGTAATATTTCTTCCTGTATCATATCACCTCGTCTCCTCTGCTAGAATCCTGCAGCCTTTGACTTCTTGCTGCAGCGCGTAGAGAAGACCATGCGCCATGCTATTGAAGAAGAAGAAAATGTGCCCATTGAGCAGGTTACCAACTTCCAAGAGGTAACAGCCCTGGGTCCTCTGGGGGGATAAGGTGGGGAGGCTTGAGAAACTTCTGAAGTAGTGTACTTTGGCCATCAGCTCCTCATGTATGTCCGGATGTTCATTGTACTCTGGATCCCTGCATTTGTCTTCCCACTTTAGACTTGCTCTGTCCTTCTTTTATGAAACTTATAGACACTGTTTTCCAATGGAAATTTGGGGAAGTTTGAAGTTGGGTGGGATCCTCCTTTTTAGCCTCCATTATTTCTTTTTTGAATAAAGTCCAGCCAAATAATGTTCTTAGCTGACTATTTAATGGCGTCCTAATTGGTCTTTCTGCTTCTTGCCTATCCCTCTTTAATCCATCCTTTACACTGCAGAAGCAGTCTTCTTTCTGTACAATTTAAAACAATATGTTTTATTGATTTTCACTCCTTTTTCCGCACCCCCATCTATTGTGTTCCAGTGGCTTCCCCAACCTTTGTCTTATAACAAGTAGCAAGTCAAGCAAAATTAATCCCATTGGCCACATCTGAAAATGTACACGTCCCTCTCTGTGGTCCATCGCTTCTTGGCTGAAAGGTGGAAGAGTCGTGTCTCACCAGGCTGGAGGTTGGGATTGGATACTGTGTCGATCAGAGTTTTCAAGTCTTTCATTGTTATTTTTCTTTACATTATTTTGGTCATTTTGTAGATTCTCTTGGTTTTGTTTCCTTTGCTCTGCATCAGTTCATACAAATCTACCCAAGTTTCTCTCATTTTTTATAGTGTAATAATACTCTGACACTAAGTCCTTATTCTGTAATTTGTTCAGCCATTCCCCAATTGATGGGGATCCAATCCTTTTTTACTATATAAAAAGTGCTGCTATAAATATTTGTATGTATATGGGACTTTTTTCTTCTCTTTAATGTTCTTGGGATATACACCTAGTAGTAGTATTTCTAGGTCAAAGGGTATGTATAGTTTAGTTACCTTTTAAAGTATAATTCCAGATTATTTTCCAGAACATTTGGGCCAGTTCCTAGCTTCATCAGCAGTGCATTAGTACGCCTGTTTTCCCACAGGCCCTTTAGCATTGTATATATCATCGTTCACATCAAGGCTTCAGTAGGTTCTCATTGCTTATACTTAAAGAAAAAGTATAAACTCCTGGATTTGCCTTTTAGGGCCCTTCTGAGTCTGGTTCCAACCGACCTTTCCGTCCTCATCTGGTACTATTCTCCTAAACAGGACTACTCTCCTTCCCTTATTTCTATCTTGCCTTCTCTGACTCTGTGCCGTTGTTCATAGTGCAGTCCCCCGTGTCTCCATTTCTCTTTGTTGAATCTTCTCCCTTCTAAGTTGCTACTTTTTCCCCAAAGCCTTCCCTGACAACAAGCCCTCTCCTGAGCTGAAAGGGATCTCTGCCTCCTCAAATTTCCCATCACACTCTGCTTTTTGTTTTTAATTTATTTTCTTTCTCATTTTTAAAACACATTTTTATTTATTTCATTAAATGTTTATCAATTACCTGTAAAAAAAATTTAAACATTTACTTTAAAAATTTTAAATTCCAAAGCTCTCCTTCCCTTCTGCCATTGAGAAGTGAAGCAATATATTGATTATACATGTAAAGTGATGCAAAATAATTAGCCATGTTGCAAAAGAAAACAAAAAATAAAGCAAAAAAAGTAGCTTCAATCTGTATTCAGAGTTCATCAGTTCTCTCCCTGGAGGTAGATAGCATTTTTCATCATGAGTCCTTTGGAATTATCTTGGATCATTGTCTTGATCAGAGTAGCTAAGTCTTTCATACTTGATTATTCTCACAATATTGCTATTACTGTGTATATTATTCTGGTTCTGCTCACTTCACTCTGCATCAGTTCATATAAATCTTCCCAGGTTTTTCTGAAACCATCCTGCTCATTATTGCTTATAGTACAATAGTATTCCATCACAATCGTACACTACAGCTTGTTCAGCCATTCCTCAATTGATGGGCATCCCCTCAATTTCTAATTTTTTGCCACCACAAAAAGCTGCTATAAATATTTCTGTACAAATAATACCTTTTCTCTTTCCTTTGATCTCTTTGGGATACAAATCTAGTAGTAGTGTTGTGGGATCAAATGGTATGCACAGTTTTATAGCCCTTTGGGTATAGGTGGAGTTTGCAACTCCACCAGCAATGCATTAGTATCCCAATTTTTCCATATCCTCTCTAGCATTTGGCATTTTTCTCTTCTGTCATGTTAGCCAATCTGATAGGTGTGAGGTGGTATCTCAGAGTTGTTTTAATTTGCTTTTCTTTAATCAATAGTGATTTAGAGCATTTTTTCATGTGATTATTGATAGCTTTGATTTCTTCTGAAAATTGTCTGTTTGTATCCTTTGACCATTTGTCAATTGGAGAATCGCTTGTATTTTTATAAGTTTGGCTCTATTTCCTATATATTTGAGAAATGAGACCTTTCTATCAGAGAAATTTGCTGTAAAATTTTTTCCCAGTTTCCTGTTTCCCTTCTAATTTTGGCTGTATTAGTTTTGTTTGTATAAAATCTTTTTAATTTCATGTAATCCATTTTCCTTTCTGCATCACACTCTGCTTATGGCTTTTCTTTACGTTTGCCACATTTTCACAAGGATCAGTTATTGGCGTACTCATCCGTCCCTCCCATTAGACTGCATGCTCTTTGTCCACACAGGCTGTCATGTCTGTCTGTGATGCTGGTACTGACCACTGGCCTTTGCATACATGTATAGTTGGTGTTAAATAAATGTTTTTTGAATTGTGTTTAGCCAAGGATCATGGGAGCGTAACTTGTACCTGAGTTTTGGCTCCTCAAAGGAATAGCCCCTAGACAGCCATCTTTCTGCTTTGGTTTTCAATTTCTGTTTCTTTTTCCTCCTTCTGTAGGTGTGTGATGAAATTAAGAACAAACTGACCTCTCTTAAGGATGTACCCAATCGAATTGAGTGTCCTCTCATATACCACTTGGATGTGGGTGCCATGTACCCCAATATTATCCTTACTAACAGGTTGCAGGTGAGGACAAGCTTCTCTTATTTGAACCGCTGGGAGTTTGTTTAATCAAAGCTTTCATTCTGTCTGTCTGTCTCTCTTTTGAATGTCTAGCCTTCTGCTATAGTGAATGAGGCCACATGTGCTGCCTGTGACTTTAACAAACCAGGTGCTAACTGTCAACGAAAGATGACCTGGCAGTGGAGGGGAGAGTTCAGTAAGTGTTTGGTCATCGTTCTCTTCATCGGACAGACAGCTGCCTTGTCAAGGATTTGGATCCTCTGACCTTTTTTACCTTCATCCTCTTGCTAGTGCCAGCCAGCCGCAGTGAGTATCATCGTATTCAGCAGCAGCTGGAGTCAGAGAAGTTTCCTCCATTGTTCCCAGACAAACCAGCCCGGGCATTTCACGAGCTGTCCCGAGAAGAGCAGGCTAAATATGAGAAGAAACGACTGGCAGGCGAGTAGTTTGTTAGTGGTCTTCCTAACATCAGGGTTCCTACATTAGAAACACTCTTAATGTGTTACAAAGTCTCCTAATTAAACTGCACCTGTCAAGGTGCATCCTACCTTCTTCCTTCAGTTACCCTAAGTGGATGCCTGTACAACTGGTATTGCTATAAGACTAGGCTTTCTCTCAGTGGCAGTGATGGGCCTTGGCCTCTCTGCCCCATTTGTGCCCTGCTAGGGTCTCTCTCAAGTACTGAAATCTGGACAGTCATCCTTCACCCCAGTTGTTTAATCTTTTGGGAGAATCCCATTCAGATACAGGGTGGGTTAGATGGCCTTGATAATCCTTTGTCACTATAGGATTCTGCGACCCGCTGAGGAAGCATGAATTCTCTCTCTCAGCTGGTCGTCCTGTGTCTTCATTGTGATATAGATTACTGCCGGAAAGCTTACAAGAAGATCCATATCACAAAAGTGGAGGAGCGCCTCACCACCATCTGCCAGCGGGAGAACTCCTTCTACGTAGACACAGTCCGAGCTTTCCGAGACCGACGGTATGAGTTCAAAGGACTGCATAAGGTACGGAGGCTACGGCCTGCTTGGAGGCCCTGGAGGGAGTGTGTTGGGAGAGGCCCCAGTGGGGTCCTATTTCTGAAATCTCCCCCTTCTGACCTGAGAACCTTTGGGCTGGTTTGCCTCACCGATTGGGCTCCCTCAGTCTTGATGGCCCCACCCTGAACCTCTTCTCCATGGCCACACACAGGTGGACAGTGACCTTCAGTTCCTTGGGCTTTGAGAAGTGAAGAGCCAATCAGGGGTGTGATATGAACCTGTCTCAGTGAGGGCTTCCTGCAGTGGAGGCTTTTGGGGCTGAATGTTTCTGATCTCTTATCTTTAGAGACAGAGAATTTCATTCGTGTATCCTCTATTTGCCTCAGTTTCCTCATCTGTAATTGTGGGGATTCACCTCCCAGGATTGTTGTGAGGATCAAATGTGATAATATTTGTAAAGCTCTTAGCACAGTGCCTGGCACAAAGTGGATGCTGATTAAATGTTAGCTATCATCATCATGATGTCATCATTATTGTTATTACTATTATCCTGAGGTGCTAATGTAGGGGTCTTAGGGTTGAGTGCTTCTACTTTTTATGTGTTTAACACAGTGAGCAAGAAGGATCTAGGATAGTTCCCAGGGATTCCTAATTTAATGAGGATTCTCCAGGAGTGACGTGTTCACTTCATTAAGCAGATTTTCTAAAGCTGAGCCCTTCAGGCAGTAAAACTATGTTCATTGTAAGCATTTTTGATAGGAATCTGTCTAAAATGTGTTGTTTTCTTCCTCCATTCAAGGCAAGGAAGTAGACAGCATATTTCTGAAAGATTGGAGGGCTTGACTTGCTCAGCTTCAGTGAACTGGAAAGTTCACCTAAGTGGAACGCCTCCCCCTCCTTGAAGCACAGGGGTAACAGCAGAGCTAAAGGCAGATACTGAAGCCCATTACTGCAGAGGAACATGGGAATTTGGGACAGGGCTTCATCTTTTCTTGATGACTTAGTGGTGTCTTATGAACATCTAGAATTTTGCTCTGTATTAATGGACTTTGGTGTCTGCCTTTTAGCAGCAGCTCCCTCATTTGTTTCTGGTTTGCTTTTAGTAAAATTTGGGCTAGGAAACTGGATGAACAAGGTGTAATGATACCTTTATTTTTGAAAAAAGCCTTCAAAAAGTCTCTTAGTGGGAAAATACTTTCCCCAGAACCCAGGACAGGGAGTGACTTTCAGATCAAAACTTTAGGACAATATGTCAGGTGCCTGCAGATACAACTTTTCCTATTAATTACCAGGTTTGGGACTTCACCGAAGTCAGTTTTCTGGACAAATTCAGTATTACTTAATTTCACAAGATGTAGAAATGAGACTGAAGCATTTTCCTTTCATTTTCCCCTTTTCAGCGACTGTCTTGTGACTTATGAATCCATTGAGCTTAAAGGGAAAGGCCTGTTAGGGGTGACTTTTCTCTGTGCTTGACTCAGGTATGGAAGAAAAAACTATCTGCTGCCACTGAGATGGGAGACGCTGCTGAAGTCAAGCGATGTAGGAACATGGAGATCTTGTATGACTCCTTGCAGCTGGCTCACAAGTGTATCCTCAACTCTTTCTATGGCTATGTGATGCGCAAAGGGTACGTGGGTGCAGCTCAGGGAGCTCCCTTCTCCTCGTTAACGGGCTCCATATCTCTTCCCTTTCCCCTGATTTTCAGCTGATGACATCTGTGAGGTCCAAGTGCTGAAAGAGCTCAGGGAAAAGAAGGACATCTGGCTTGGGGAGATGAGGGAAGGCTTCCTGCAGAAGGTGGAACTGAAGCGGAGCCTGGATTCCAATAGGCAGAAATGGGGAGGAGGAGAACATTCCAGGATGAGCCAGTTGTGTCTAGGAAGAGCTCAGGACCTCTTTGGGAGATGACAGGCGGCCTAGTTTGACTGGAGTCTGGGAGTGTAGTAAAGCGGTAAGAAATGAAGCTGAAAGGACAGATTGAAGTGAGGAGGTGGAGGGCTTTGGGAGCCAGCGAAGATTTCTGAACAAGAGGTGACATAGGATAATAACAACCTACACAGAGCACCTGAAGGCTTGTCTGGTGCTGGCATGCATCACCTCATTGGAGCCTCCCCGCAGCCTGGTGAGGCAGATATCACAGGATAGGACTCAAAAGGACCTGACAGAACAGCTCCTATTGCAGCTCCTTCATTTAACAGGCAAGGAAAGTGGGCCCTGGAGAGGTTGTAACCTTCCCAACTGGAGTGGTAAGTGGCAGAGCTGGGATTGGAGCTTGACTGTAGTGACTCCAGATCTAGAGTGACCACGCTACCATGTCGCCTTCCACGATTGGAGCTGCACTTCAGTAAGAATAATTTGGTAGGGATGGCTGGGACAGCGTATTATTAGGGAGAATTATTAGAGAAAAGGAAAATTTACCGATTGTAATATTGGAGTATGAGGTCACAAGTGCCAACCGAGACCCACTCCCCTCAACTGTAGTAATTGCAAAGATAGTTAAATAGAGGCTTTATCAAGTGATTATGTGGTAAGTGTGCTGTGTACTGAGGATAGCAGTACAGGAAGCAGTCTCTCTCCTTAGGAAGCTCCCATTCTGATGGGGGAAGGCTGTACGGAAGGGAGACTCCAGGGGGGTAGGGAGGGTACAGAGGAGCAGTGCAGCAGCAGAAGAGAAGGAGGGTTCTGGAGAAAGTCCAGGCATGAGTGAGGTGAAGTGTGGTTGGGGTCATTCCTAAAATGGTAGTCCTGGGGAGGGAGTCACCAATGAGGAAGAAGGGCCCTGGTATGGTGGGACATAATAAATGGGGTGGGTGCCAGAAATACAGAAACTACAGGGCGATGACTGGAGTTTTGACCTTGGATGACTGGCAGGATGTGGTGTCATCAACAGAAATAGAGAGGTTGAAAGGAATAACCGGGGGTGGGGGTAGGGGGGAGGAGCAAAGGTGATGATAGTTTGGGACATATCGACACCCATGGAAAAGCAGGAAGAAGAGGGTGTCTCTTTTCTGGAGAGCATGTCTCTGCATAGAGACCTCAAAGAATCTGCTCCTTTCTCTGCCTCAGAGATTTGCCACTTTATTCTCCTGCCCCCAGAGAGGCAGTCGTGAATCTAATGAGAGGAGTGGTCATTCTCTAGAATCATGAGTCTTGCCTTTTCTGCCTACAGCTGGGAGATGAGTTGTTTGGGTTTTTCTCCCCAGATTCTTTTTACCTCCTCTGACTACTCTTGGGGTCAGCCCTCCAGCACAGATAGTCTTCCTGCCCAGTGACCTCACTACCTGATATACCTGCTCGGTTGTCACCTTTGCAGGGCTCGATGGTATTCCATGGAGATGGCAGGAATCGTCTGCTTCACAGGAGCCAATATCATCACGCAGGCCCGGGAGCTGATTGAGCAGATTGGGTAAGTGTGGAATGTGGATTCCATGGATCAGCTACTGGGGAACGTGAGGAAAAATTTAGGAAGAAGTGGGAAGGTAGGCAACCAGAATGTCTTAGTGTGACAAATAGAATCGGGACCTAATACATGCTTTAACATTGTGAGGCTCATTACAAAGAATCAGAATCGTCCTGAGATTCATACGAGTCTCAGAGTTGAAGGGGCCCTGAAAGGTCAGGAATTGTCACCTCCCAAACCTGATGCAAAATCCCTCCTACAAGATCCCCAACAAGTAGCACAGTCAGTTCTAGTGCCATCAGTGAGTTCTCCTCTATAAGGAAGCCCTTTATGTTAAGCCTAAACCCCTGTAACTTAAGTCCAATAGTCTTGGTTTGGTCTTTTGGAAGCACACAGAACAAGCCTCATCGCTCCTGTGCGTGATAGCTTTTCCAACATTCGAAGATAACTTGCAGGTCCTTTCCCTGACCCCAAGTTTTTTCTGTTGACTAACATTCCCATTTATTAGTATAGTTCTCAGGCACCTTTCTGGCCTTTCTTCCCCTGTCCTCCTGGTTGTCCTTCTGGATTCATCCACTTTGGAACTGTCTTCATTGAATGTGACACCTACATCAGAATATGATGTTCCAGTTGTGGCCTGACCCCAGAGCAGAATACAGTGGGACTATTAACCACCTTGGATCTGGAAACTAGACTTCTATTAATGCCACCTGAGATTAAGTTAGCTTTGGGGACATTTAGACCACAATATTGTCTCCTGGAGTTTACCTTAATCCAGCCCTGGGGTCCTTATCACATTCACTTATTCACTTAGCCGTTTCTTAGTTAAGATGATTGCTTATCCTGGTATATGTTGGTGAACATATCTCTCCATTCTTTTGTTTATGCAGCAGACATTTATTAAATGCCCACCATGGATAATTAGATGATAATACAGTTATGCTCCAGGAGTCTGTGTTTGGGCCTGTGCTGTTTAACATTTTTATCAGTGATTTAGATAAAGGCACAGACAGCACATTTATCCTCTTTGTGGGTGACACAGAGCTGGGAGGGAGAGCAGTGGATGAAAGTGTTAAGATATAAAAGAACTTGACAGGTTAAATACAAGAGTGGGGAACCTGTGGCCTCGAGGCCACATGTGGCTCTCTAGGTCCTCGGGTGCAGCCTTTTGACTGAATCCAAACTTCACAAAACAAATCTCCTTAATAAGAGGATTTTTTTTGTGAAGTTTGACCTCAAAGGGTCATACTTGAGGACCTAGAGGGCCACATGTGGCCTCGAGAGCACAGGTTCTGCACCCCTGGTTAGAACATTAAGCCTAATATGATAGAAATGAAATTCATTAGGATAAATGTCAAGTCTTACACCCCTACGCTTCAGGACGAGATGGGGAGATATGGTTTGACAGCACTTCTGAATTGTAAGTTTTTGGCAGTGTGATATGACTGCCAAAAAGCCAGTATAATCTGGGGCTGGGTTAAGGTAAGAGGGTTATAGTTTCCAGAGGTATAAAAGTGAAAGTCTGTCCTCTGCCCTCACCACACTTCATCTGGAACATTGTGTTCAGTCTGGGGTGTCACAGTTTAAGAAGGACCTTGATAAGTGGGAGAAGGTCCAAAGGAGAGTAGCCAGGATCGTCAGGGGCCTGGAGTCTGTGTCATATGAGGATTGGTTGAAAGATCTGGGCATGTTCAGCCTGCAGAAGAAAAGACTTGGGGCGATATGATAACTGTGTTCTGGTACTTGGAGGCCTGTTGTGTCGAGGAAGACTTAGACGTGTTCTGTTTGGCCCCAGAGGGCAGAACCAGGAACAATGGATGTAAGTTGCAAAGAAGACAATTTAGGCTAGATGTGAGGGGAATTGAAACTGTCCAAAAACGGAATCAATTGGAAAGTGGTGAGTTTCCCTCCTTGGAGGTCTTCAGGAAGAGTTGGATGACTAATGGATGACTAATCTATCAAGTATTATGTGCCAAGCACTGTGCTAGGCACTAGGGATACAAGTAGAAAGAATGAAACAATCTCTAGTAGGCCGAAGGTAAGAGAATAAGCATTTATATAGCACCTACTGTGTACCAGGCACTTCACAATTATTATCTCATTTGGTCCTCACAACAAACCTAGGAGGTTGGTACACTTATTTGCCACCATTTTACAGATGAAGAAACTGAGGCACAGTTTTTCTAGCTAGTAGGCTGGATTTGAACTCAGGTCTTCCTGACTAAGGCTTAGTTATCTATTTACTGCACCACCAGTTGGCTTTACAAAGAATGAGTTTTCATTTGTATTTATTGACTTTGTATTTGTGCTGTGTATACAGCATGAATATAAAGTTAATAAATACAAATATGTACAAAGTAGTTAAAGAGAAGATAGTTTGCTCTAGCAGTTGGGAGTTCGGGAAAGGCTTCATGCAGAAGATGATAACAGAGAATCATCTTAAAGAAGGAGGGGGGAGGAGGAAGTGTATTTCAGGCCTCGGGCACAGTCAGTGCGAAAGAGACATGGAGTGTCATGAGTAAGGAACAGAGGAAAGGTCAGCTTGACTATTTTGCAGAGTGGGGGGGGGGGCGAAATGTCCAGGGAGGCTGGAAAGATGGATTAGAGCAAAGTATGTGGGGCTTTACAAGCTAAACAGAGGAGTTTACATTTGATTCCCAGAGGCAGTAGGAATTGTTGAGTGGGGGTCACGTGGTCAGATCTGCATTTATGGAAAAGTGTTTTGGTAGTCATGTGGAGGATGAAGTTGGGGTGGTGAGAGAACCGAAGTAGGGAGATCAATTGGAATAATCTGGGTGAGAGCTGTTGTGCAAGATTTGGCAACCAATTGGCTCTGTGGATGATGAGCTAAGAGGCCAAGATGATTCCAAGGCTGCAGACAGCAGGCACCAGAAAGATGGTGGTACCTTTGACAGAAAGAGGAAGGTTGAGAAGATGGAAGAGTTTATGGGGAAGGAGAAAGAGTTCAGTTTTAGACATGTTGAGTTTCAGATGTCAGATGTTTCATCCAGGGTGAAATGCACAACAGGCATTTGGTGATCCAGAACAGGAGCTCAGGGAAGTGATTGGGGCTGGAGATTTAGATCTGGGAGTCATCATCTGCATAGAGGTGATGGTTAAACCCATGGGACTTAATGAGGTAACTAAGATAGAGGCTCTGGAGCAGGCCTGCACAACCTGGGGCCCACCAGAGGATCCTAGGAATGTAGAAGAAAACATCCTCTACGTTTTTCCCAGGCCGCCCGAAATTCTTTGGTGGGCCCCAGATTGTGCAGGTCTGGTCTAGAGGGTGAAAAGAGGGCCCAGGACAGAACCTCAGGGAACACTTATGGTTAGGGGCTATGATGTCAGTGATGAGCTAGGAAAGGAATCTGAGAAGGAATGGTCAGACAGTTACGGGGCAAAGCAGGAGAGAGGAATGTCATGAAAACCCAGAGTGGAGAGAGTACTGAGGAGGAAGAGAGAATGGAACAAGCATTTCTTAGGTGTCTAATATGTAGCAGGCACTGTACGAAGCACTTTGCAAATGTTACCTCACAATAATCCTGTGAGGTGGGTGCTATTATTGTCCCATTTTACAGTTGAAAAAACTGAGGCAGACAAAGGAGAGGATGTCCAACAGTGTCACATGCAGCAGATAGGTTGAGTAGGATGAGGACTGAGAAAAGTTTTGTGATTGAGAAATCTTAATTGCAATTAAGGTAACTTCAAAGAAAATAGTTTCATTTGTGTGATGCAGTTGAAAGCCATTTTGCCAATATTTGAGGAAAGAGTGGGGAGGAGATGTAGGTAGCAAATATAGACACATTTTTCGAGTTTGGGAAAGGGAGAGGAACTATAGGGTTTGAAGGAATAGTAGGGACCAGGTACATTACAAATTCATGCTGTCCAACTTCAGCCAGGTCCTCAGTGAAGCAAGGCAGTCCCTTTTTTCCTCCCTAAATGATTCTCTGTCTCACTACACACAAGTTATTCCAAACCTTCTCTTTCCTCTTCAAGACCCCTGTCCTTTCTCCCCTTCCTCCCCTCTCCTTACCTCTTCACTGAACAATTCAAGACCATTCAAAGTGAGCTCCCTCTTTCCCTATTGTCTTCATCTCATAATCCCTTGATACCATATTAGGTATTTATGGGTGGACGTTGGACTGGAAGGTCACTAAGGCCTTTGCCAACTCAGTGATTCTAAGATACACAAGACAGAATGGAATATCAGTGTCCATAGTAAGATACCTAAGGATATAGAAACCAGGGATTGCTACAAAATAGGAAGCAGAAGACAGACATCCGCCATCCATCTTACAAAGTTTGGCCGATCCCTTTTTGATCAGGCATAGACGCTGATATGCCTGCACCTGGCTAGGTACATGACAGGACATCAGGATGGCCTCCAAACTTTCAGGGGTGCCCTATAGCGTTGTCCACGTGTCTTTGCATCTCTCTTCCTTTACAGGAGACCTCTAGAGCTTGACACAGATGGAATCTGGTGTGTCCTACCAAACAGCTTCCCAGAAAATTTTGTCATCAAGTCAACCAATGCAAAGAAGCCCAAGGTGACCATCTCCTACCCTGGAGCTATGTTAAACATCATGGTGAAGGTGAGTTTCTTTATTTCTTAAGGTTTATTGATGCCTTTTGGTTTTATGTCACGTTCATTTCCAAGTGTACGTTCTACCCAGTAGACCTTTGTCACAAAGATTTTTAAAACCATTCGGCAAAACCACCACCCCTTTAGCCACATTGGACAACATATGCGGCGTTCTATACCCACAGTCTCCCATCTCCCTTTTTCCATTGAGGAGGTAAATTTTCTTTTCCCTGGGGCTTAGCTTGATTATTATAATTAGTGCATCTGTCAGGCATTACCTAAGAGCAGACCATTTCTTTGTTTTTCCATATCGATTTTATTGAAATTGTATTTTCTATCCGGTACCCAGAAAATACTTTGACATTAATACTTGTACAGGTATAATGTTCCTTCATCCTGTTCCTGGGTAAAGCCAAGGATGGGGATCCTCTATGATACCAGGTAGGATTCTCCAAGCTGAGTAGGAGAAGGAAAAGTCATGGCTAGATTCATTCAATGTAATAACTAACCTCATTGTTTGTACTCCACATCTCTCCACATTTAACCTGCCAGCTCAGCTTCTTCCTAGGTATTAGAACAGCAGAGTTATAAGTAACCCTTGGGCCCATGGGTAATATAGCTCAGTGTCAAGTCAGCTCTGTCACTGGTCTCATTCACATCTTAGTTTGAGCTACTGGTTTCTTGCATTGTCGATTGTGAGTAATGCAAACCTTGTACTTCATACTTTTCCGTGGTTCCCAGCATGATGTCCTGCTTCCCATTGCCTATCTCTGCACTGATTCCCTGTTGGGTTCTGACCACTTGCTTCATCATTACCTACTGCCTTACTGCCCATTACTGAAGCTCCTGGGGCTGATCATCTCTCTGGGATTTCCCTTTATTACCTATGTTTATACTCTGGTTATGCCACTCACTGGTTCTAATTTCCATCTAATGCCCACTGCTGGCATTGCCCAAATCATCCTACTACTCAGCAGGTCCTGGTTGCTTATAGGCAAAGCCAGAGATTGTATCTGCAGCTGTTATGAAGTTTTTTGAAAAATGTATTCTTTATTGGGTTATTGAAGTCCAGAAGACATCAGCATTGTTACTGACTGGTATAACAGAGAAAGCTAGAGACATATGGAGGTAAAAGATGAAAGATGAGAGAAAGAAAAATAAATTGGAAATAATTTTCTCTTACTGTTTAGTTGCTTTCAGAGAAATCAAAGCCAAGTTTTGTACCTCATGTTCATTTGACACGACTCCACATCAGCCTCCATTTCTTTTTTCACAGCTTTGAAAAGTTTTGGCATCTTTGACAACTTAATAATAAACAATCATGACATCTAGTGGCAAAAGGGGGAAGCAGAAATAATCTCAAAAATCTTTTAACTGTAGGTCAGTGGAATGATTTTGAAATTTTTGCTGCAGGGAGAAAGAAGGTGTGATGGGTAGAGTATTGGACTCAGAATCAGAAGAATCACATCCTATTTTCAGTACTTACTAGTTATATGATCCTGAGCATCTGTTTCCTCATCTCTAAGATGGGGGCAATAATAGTAAATTCAAATGAAGATAATGTATTTTTGGGGTTTTTTTGGTTTTGTTTTGTTTTTGTGGTTTGTTTGTTGTTTTTTGTTTTGTTTTGTTTTGGTTAGGCAATGGGGTTAAGTGACTTGCCCACGGTCACACAGCTAGTAAGTGTTATGTGTCTGAGGCCACATTTGAACTTAGGTCCTCCTGACTCCAAGTCTAGTGCTCTATCCGCTATGCCACCTACCTGCCCCTAGATATCAGCAAACTTTTTTTTTTTTTTTGGTGAGGCAATTGGGGTTAAGTGACTTGCCCAGGGTCACACAGCTAGTAAGTGTCAAATGTTTGAGGCCAGATTTGAATTCAGGTCCTCCTGACTCCAAGGCCACCTAGCTGCCCTTCTGTATATTTGTTTTTTAAAGTACTTTGTGACCTTGTCCTAAACTATCTTTTGAACCTTGTTATGTACATTGTTCCATTCCTGTGCTCTGCAGTGAAACCAAACAGGCTTTCTTGATGTTCTTCACACATGTCACTCCATTTCTCAACTCTGTATGTTTGTACTGGTTGTTTTCCATGCCTGGAATTCACCTCTGCTTTGTTTCCTTCAAAAGTCAGTCTAAGTGCCATCTTTTACATGAAACCTTTCCTGATCCTCCCAGATGCTAGTGTCCTTCCCTTCAAAATGATTTTGTACTTATTTTGTGTATATTTTGTATATCTAATCAATGTACTTGTTGTTTCCCTATTAGAATATAAGCTTCCTGAGGACAAGGACTGTTTCATTTTTGTCTCCCAACACATATCACCATGCCTACAGTAGATGTGTAATAGCTGCTTGCTTGCTTCCTTGTTTGGTAAAGCACTTTGCAAACTTTTAAGCTCTACGCAAATGTTAACTACAGTTATTGTTAATTAGACTGAAAAGTTTAGTGCATGAAGGGGAGGCCTGTGAAATACATCTAGAAAAGATAAATTGGAGCCTGATTTTGGAGGACTTTAAATGCCATATGAAGTTATACTTTGTCCTGGAGGCAATAGGGAGCCAATGGTAATTTTTGAGCTAGTGTCAGATCTGTATGTTGGGGAGATTATTTTGACAACTTTGTAAAGGTAGTTTGCAGGGGATAAAGATTGGATGCAGGGAGACCAATGCTGAGGCTATAGTTTAACAAGCACCTGAACTAAGGTAGTGGCCATGTGTGAGTGGGGAGAAGAAAATAGCTTTAAGTGATGTCGTAGAAGTAAAATCAGTAAGATTTGGCAACTGATTAGTTATGAGAATTGAGGGAAAGGAAGAGTCAAAGGTGACATAGGGTAAGTGGAATGCCGGTGTTGCGCTTGAGAGAAATAGGGAAACGTGGAAGAAGGGCAGGTTTCAAGAGGAAGACGACGTTATGAACACGCAGAGTCTTAGGGTCCGAAGGGAACGTCTTGGTGGGGATGTCTGAGTGAGAGTTCTAGTCTAGTCTCTGGCTAGTCCAGTTGACTGGAGTGGGACTAGAGTTCAGGAGAGTAATTAGTACTGGATATATAGGTTTGGGAGTCATCTATAAAGAGATGCTAATTGAACCACGGGCATGGAAGTTGCCAAAATAATCTCCCCAGTATACATCAAGGGAAAGAGCATATAGAGAGAAGGGATGAGGGCCCAGGACATAAAACCTTTGGGGACACCCATACTTAGGAAATAGGAGAAGGATGATTGATTGTCTCCAGGAAAGGAGGCTAAGGATCAGTAGTGATATAGGTAAGTGGTAGTATTATTGAAACACAGGTTGGGGGGTGATAGTGTTAAAAGGTATAGAGGTCAAATTAAGGTGGAGACTTAGAAAAGTCATCGAATTTAGCATTTACCTATTTATTGATAACTTGGAACAGAATAGTCTCAGTAGACTGTTGGAGTTGAAAGACAGGTTGCAAAAAATTGAGGAGTGGAGAATGAGGAGGTGAAAGGAATAAGAACAATTTTTTTGTAAGATTTCTTTTTCCTAATTTATTATTTATTTATTTTGAACATTAATTAAAAAATTTTTTTTTGAGTTCCTGAATTCTCTTCCTCCCACCCAAGAAGGTAAGAAATGTGATATCAGTTATACATGCAAAATCATGCAAAACATATTTCCATATTAGCCATGTTGCCAAAAAACAAGAAAAACAAAAATGAAAAAGTTATGCTTCAATCTGCATTCATACTCCATCAGTTCTTTTTCTAGAGGTCAATCGCATTTTTCATCCTAAGTCTCAGAATTGTCTTGGATCAATCATTGTATTGATCAGAATGCTTAAGTCATTTCACAGTTTGATCATTGTACAATGTTGCTGTTACTATGTAGATTGTTCTCTCGTTCTGCCTATTTCACTTTGCATCAGTTCATGTAAGTCTTACTAGGTTTTTCTGAAGCCATCCTGCTTGTCATTTTATTTTTCTTTTTTTAAAATCAATTAATTAATTTGTTAGTAGTTTTCAGCATTCACTTTTATAAGATTTTGAGTTCTAAGTTTTCTCCCTCTCCCTCCACTCCCCCTTCACCAAAACGGTATGCAATTTGGTATAGACTATACATGTACAATCATATTAAACATATTTCCACGTTAGTCATGTTGTGAAAGAAGAATCAGAACAAAAGGGAAAAAACATGAGAAAGAAAAAACAAAAAAACAACAAAAAAAGAGAAAATGGTATGCTTCAATCTGCATTCAGACTCCATAGTTCTTTCTCTGGGTGAGGACAAAGGACTCATGGAATTGTCTTAGATCATTGCATTGCTCAGAAGAGCTAAGTCTAACAAAGTCAGTCATTGCACAGTGTTGCTGTTACTGTGCACAGTGTTCTGGTTCTGCTCACTTCACTCTGCATCAGTTCATGCAAGTCATTCCAGGTTTTTCTGAAGTTCACCTGCTCACCATTTCTTATGGAACAATAGTGTTCTATTACATTGATATACCACAACGTGTTCAGCCATTCCCCAGTTGGTGGCCATCTTCTTAATTTCCAATTCTTTGCCACCACAAAAAGAGCTGCTAAATATTTTTGTATATGTGGGTTCTTTTCCCTTTTTTATGATCTCTTTAGGATACAGACCTAGAAGTGGTATTTCTGGGTCAAATGGTATGCATAGTTTTATATTTTTTATATTTTTTATATTTCATAATAGAAAATGTATAATAATATAAATATACATAATATAAATAATATAATATAAAATAAGTTGATATATGTATTTTTATAGCCCTTTGAGCATAGTTCCAAATTGTGCTCCAGAATCGTTGGATCAGTTCACAACTCCACCAACAAGGCGCATTAGTGTTCCAGTTTTCCCACATCTTCTCCAACATTTATCATTTTTCCGTTTTGTCATGTTAGCCAATCTGATAGGTGTGATGTGGTACCTCAGAGTTTGTTTTAATTTGCATTTCTCTAATCAATAGTGATTTAGTTGCTCATCATTTCTTATAGCACAATAGTATTCCGTCACATTCATATACCATAACTTGTTCAGCTGTTCCCCAATTGATGGGCATCCCCTTAATTTCCAGTTCTTTGCCACAACAAAAAGAGCTGCTATAAATATTTTTGTGCACATAGGTCCTTTCTCTTTTTCTTTAATTTCTTTGTGATACAGACTTGGTAGTGGTACTGCTAGGTCAAAGGGTATGCACAGTTTGGTTGCCCTCTGGGCATAGTTTGAAGTTGTTCTCTAGAATGGCTGGATCAGTTCACAACTCTGCATTAGTGTCCCAATTTCCCCACATCCCCTCCAACATTTGTCATTTTCCTTTTCTTTTATATTAGCCAATGTGAGTGTGTGAAGTGGTACCTCATGAGTTGTTTTAATTTGTATTTCTCTCATTGGTAGTGATTCAGAGCATTTTTTCATATGACTATAGATAGCTTTGATTATTTCTGAAAACTGCCTGTTCATATTCTTTGACCATTTATCATTTGGAGAATGACTTATATTCTTATAAATTTGACTCAATTCTCTGTATCTTTTAGAAATGATGCCTTTTTGTAAGATTTTGAGTGTGAAAGGATTAATGATAACATTGTGAAGGGATAGCATGATTATATCCAGTTTTCTTGAGGATTAGGAGACCTGTAGGCAGTGAGAAAAGAGCAGTAGGTAAGAAAAGACTGAGGAGGAAAGGGAGGGATAGATCAAAGGGACATCCTCCTGGAGGAGAAAGGAAGGTTCAGAATCAAGGGCATCAGTAGAGGGATTGATCTTGGCAGGAGAAGTCACTTCTTCCTCCAAGACCAGAATGAAGAATGACGGAGGGTGCTGTTGTGGGCCTTGGAGGAGTGCAGTGGGGGAGAAGAACCCAAAGACAGATGTCTTGGTTTTCTAAATTGAGGTCCTCTACTGAGATGTACTGGAGAGAGATGGCATAGAAGACTTAAGACAGAAGATTTGTAATGGTCCCTGGAGGGAGCATGACCAGGAGTTGGGGAATAATGGAACATTGTCCTGCAGTGATGAGAGCCGAGTTAAGATTAAATCTGTGGTGGACTGAGTCAGCATGGTCGTGACTTCCTCTAGTGGCTCTCAGTAGCACAGTCATAATGATGGAGTGCTGAGGCCCCAGCCTTAAGATCATGTCTTTGGAAGCCTCCCAATTTCTCAGTAGACCCCTACCCTGTGAGAAATTGGGGGGCTTCCAGAGACATGATCTTAGGGCTGCCCCATTAATAAGAATGGGAGAAGATAGATTGTAGAAGTAGCACAGAGTGGGGGGTTAGCTTGGCATGAGAGGCCAGAGGACAAGGGGTAAGAGACTCCAGGGTATAGTAGGACTGTGAGTAGTTGGATTACGATCTGGACATCAGACTCCTTGAGAAAGGAAGTAGAGTGACCTGGAGTTTGGTAGATTACTGCAAGTATTTGAATATGGTGATGTGGCTAGATGACGTGGACCTCTGTTAATGGGCTGTATGTATGCCTAATACTATTAAGGAGCTTTGTGTAACCAGTGTGCAGTCCTCATGGAGTATCCTTTTTCTCCTTAAAATGTTTAAAAGTTTATAAATGTCACATCTTTGTTCTAGTGATATATCACTGAGGATTTATTTGTTGCCTAGTTCTTTCCTCAGAAATACAAGCAATTATTTCCTGTGGGATTATGTGATACTCTTTACAATAGGGTTTCTTAGAAACTGTGTTGAAAAGCAGAGACTCCCTGTATATTTAGAATTGGAATGTATTTTTATTTCAATTTTGAATTTGACAAATTCTGTTTTATTTCTAACAAAAAAATGAAGTTGTATTGTAGAGACCTAACCTTGGAGGTATTAGAAAGGTGTCTAGTTCCTGATTAAACCTTTTAACAAAGCCACCCTTAGAACTGCAATAACATCTCTTAAACTGATGCAGAATAACAACTCATCCTTCTCTGTTACTGTTTTTCTGATTTTGAGCGTGTTGTTTTTCCCATTGGCAAATACATTTTTCCTGCTGGACCTAGACCCCTTATCTTGGAGTTCTCCAGGTGGCTGCCTCCAGAGTCATTTCTCTGCTGGGCTCTCCTCTCCACAGTTAGCCTGCATTCTCTAGGGACAGGGCAGTGTATCCAGCAGCCCAGATACCCTCTTGTTTGTACAGTCTTTGGTATTAACATATAAACATAAACCTCACCTTCTTTACCTCACAGCTTCTGAGAAATGAAAAGTTCATCTTTCTCACAGAAAGATTGAGCAGCCTTGGTGATGATACAGATTACAAAGGGAGCTGACGCAGAGGCTACTTGAAGATTGTGGAAGTGAAAACCCTACCCTGAGTTCAGGAGTGTTGATTTGCTGGTTCCCAGAGCCTTCCAGTACAAGCATAGAGCTTAGGGTGCATCCTTTATTTATTTGCTCTGATTGTTGCTAACTAGCCTGAACCAGATTGACGAAGGGAAGGGAAAGGCTTAGAGATGTGGTGGCCTTGTCTGATTTGTTCCAATAAGTCATTGTTTGTTTTTCCCTTTCCACTTGGGCAATTCCTAGAGCTCTGGGGACCCTAGCTCTGTAGAATGGAAGAGAATTTTTGTCTTTTGGTCTGCAGGAAGGCTTCACAAATGACCAGTATCAGGAGCTCACTGAGCCCACTTCCCTCACATACATCACCCGCTCAGAGAACAGCATCTTCTTTGAAGTGGATGGCCCGTACCTCGCTATGATTCTTCCAGCTTCCAAAGAGGAGGGGAAGAAACTGAAGAAAAGGTAGGTGTCAGTCTCCCTAGTCAGAGAATATTGCCTGTAGAATTGGGTTTAGTGTGTGTAGACTGGCTGGCTGAAGGTTGAGGATCTGGCATTTGCATCAGCTGACAGGACAAAGAGTAGGAAGTTCTGCTAATTCCTAACGAATCGATGGCCAGACTTTGAACGGGAAGAATAATTTCTTTGAGGGGTTTTTGCTACTGGTTTTGAGTTTCCTTTCTGTCACTAACCCAGTTGGCAGATGGGCTTTGAGAGCTGCTGTTTCCAAAATATCCGTTTCCATGCAGCCAACCCAGAAATGAGCCTCTTTGAGCTTAACAGAGCTAGTCTCCTGATAATAGCCAACACCAGGCCCTTCTAGCTTCATCGGATCTGCTAGAGCTTATAGCCTTTGAGAACCCAGTGTCTCCTCCGTGCCAGAATGAGATGTGGATAGCAGGACTATCAATGGTTATGGTACTTTAAACTGTCTGTGTGCCTGTGACAGTGCTCCTACGGGAATAGAAAAGCTCTTGGCTCAAGAGCAGCAGCAGGCCATGGAGGGGCACGGCAACCCACCTGCAAACGAAAGAGAAGGTTAAAGGACACGTCCGCTAACTGTTGCAGATATGCTGTGTTCAATGAAGATGGCTCCTTGGCTGAGCTAAAGGGCTTCGAGGTCAAAAGGCGTGGAGAACTTCAGCTGATTAAGATCTTCCAGTCATCAGTGTTTGAAGCATTCCTTAAGGGCAGCACTTTGGAGGAGGTGTATGCGTCTGTTGCCAAAGTAGCAGATTATTGGCTAGACGTGCTCTACAGCAGGGTAAGTATTGCCCCCAGGGGTGCATTATTTTTACTTGTGGCAGTCACAGCACATTGTGCATATGCAGTGAATATACTTTATTCACAGGTCAGGATGACTGTCTTCCCATATTTGAAGGGCATCCCGTGTCAAAGAGGGATTAGACACAGGGGCAGAGCTAGGAACATTGTTACAGAGAAGAAGGTTCAAGTTATAAAGACAATCTCCCTAATGCTTAGCTGCCCAGAAGTGGAGCAGACTGCCATGAGGGGTGGAGGTTTCCCCTCACTGCATGTCTTCACCCAAAGGCTGCAGGGCTGCCTGCTCACATAGGAGTCGGGTTTGTTGGCACCTTTCTAGCATCTTTTCTTTTTTACAATTTTCTTAATATCTTTGGAAGTTCAGCTCAAACATCATCTCCTATGTGTGGCCTTTCCTGCTCCCTCAAGCTGCTAATGACCCACCAGAAATTATCTTTTATTTATTTTGTATATATTACATGCTGTTTCCCCCAGAGAATGTAAGCTCTTTGAGGGCAGAGCAGTTTTGTCCTTATCTTTGTAATCTCAATGCCTAGCCCAGTGAGTAGCGGACACTGAATGCTTGTTGATGGATCTCATTTGATCCTCGCTATGAGTCTGGGCCATAGGTAGTACAAGAATTGTCCTCGTGTTAAAGCTGTGAGAGATGAATGGGCTTGGCTGAGGTCACAGAGCTGAAAGCGTCAAACCCAGGTCTTCAGAGTCTGGTTCTAGCAGTCACTCCCTGACACTGTCCTGCTTAGCATTGTCATGTAGGTCTCCAAGGGAGGCAGGCACAAGGAACCAAGAAGAGCCATACCCCCTCGGCCTCAGGAGGCAAATAAACCCTCAGGCTTAGCGAATTCTGACAAAAGGAAGTTCCTCACTAATGCTTTTCTAAAATATCCCTCAGCTAATTCAGAGAATCATAGAATAGTAGAGTTGTAAAGGACCTTCAAGATCATTTATTCTTAATTCCTATCCCTCCCCTTTATAACAAATGCAGAAAGTCAGGTTAAATGGGGCAGCTAGGTGGCACAGTGGATAGAGCACTGGGCCTGGAGTTAAGAAGACCTGAGTTCAAATCCAGACTCAGATAATTACTAGCTGTGTGACCCTGGGCAAGTCACCTAACCCTGTTTGCCTCAGTTTCCTCATCTGCAAAATGAACTGGAAAAGAAAATGGCAAACTACTCCAGTATCTTTTCCAAGAAAACCCCAAATGGGGGCAGGAAGAGTCAGGCACAGCTGAAACGACTGGACAGTAACAGTAAAAGGTTCAATGATAGGTGAAAGGTCAAAAGGCATTTGTGGCATTTCCAGAAGTAGAACCCCCATTTTCCTAACCTCCAGTCCATTCTATTTTCCATGATATTCTGCTGTAAATCTATTCAGGCTGTAGAGGTGGTGAAATGGAGAATTCCACATGAGGGATGATCTAAGGGTTTCAGTGCTTGTTAGCATATCCCTAGAACTGGTTTGTGGACTGTCTTCCCCAGGCAGCCAACATGCCTGACTCAGAGCTGTTCGAACTGATCTCTGAAAACCGCTCCATGTCTCGGAAACTGGAAGACTATGGAGAACAAAAGTCCACGTCCATTAGTACGGCTAAGAGGCTGGCGGAGTTCTTGGGGGACCAGATGGTGAAGGATGCTGGGCTGAGCTGTCGCTTCATCATTTCCCGCAAACCGGAAGGGTCTCCAGTCACAGAGAGGTAATTATTACAAGAACCCCAGACGGTGATGGTGCAGGGAGAAAACTTGAGCCAGAAGTTCAAGGACAGATGTGTGCATTACGGTCAAGCAAGATTAAGCGTTAACTGAGTCTCTCTGGGATAGCTCTGATTGGATTACAACCATTTTACAGGCCAAGCAGTGGGATTTGTCAGGGAGCACATTTTGGCCTGGATAATTGGGTAGAGATGGTGCTGGGTCTCTTCGGCAAATAACACGGACATTGCTGTGTCACCTAGGGCCATCCCACTTGCAATTTTCCAAGCAGAACCCACAGTAAGGAAACACTTCCTCCGGAAATGGCTCAAGAGCTCTTCCCTACAAGACTTTGACATTCGGACAGTAAGTGATAAAACTTTTCTATGCCCAACATCTTAGGAGGGGAAGTCTGACAGATGAGAATATCCAGGATTCCTCAGGTGTTCTCCTTGGATGACACCTGATGTAGATTTAGAATTGGAAGGGACCGTGTGGGTCATCTAGTCCAGGCCTCTCATTTTACAGATGAGGAAACTGAGGCTCAGAGAGGTCAAGTGATGTGCTTGTGGTCACACAGGTAGGATGAAGCAGAGATAAGATTTGAACCATTAGCTGCTCAGTAACCAAAGCCAGCACTCCTTCCCCTGGATCATGCTGCCTCCTTGGCCTTCCTTTTTGTGAAGCCCAATGAGTTTCTACAGTCACAGAACTCTATAATTGTGGCGTTGATGTAGAAAAGACAAGAGCAGAGGACATCAAGTTCAATTTCTACCTGTTCTCCAACATGCGCTTTCTGTTTCCCATGGTCCTTGGTGCTCTGATTGTGTTTTTCTGAACCACATTCATATATAGATCCTGGACTGGGATTACTACATTGAAAGACTTGGGAGTGCCATCCAGAAGATCATCACCATCCCTGCAGCCCTGCAGCAGGTGAGACTGAGAACTACAGTGAGGAGGGCCCAGTCTGGCCCAAGAACTAGACAGGTACCTTTCCCTGATTGCGATGCTTGCTTTCTTTAGGTAAAGAACCCAGTGCCACGCGTCCGACACCCTGACTGGCTACACAAGAAGCTGATGGAGAAGCATGATATATATAAGCAGAAGAAGATCAGTGAGCTATTTATCCATGAGGGCAAGAGACAGGTAAGAAGGACCCTGGTGAGGACAGAGAAGGGGTGCATTGTCAAGGGACTGTCTGTCTCTAGGATGCGAGAGACAGAGTTCACAGCAATGCAGGTATACGGCATTGGTATTTAAACCTGCTTGACATGACTTATCTCAAGGATGATGCTTTTGTGGTTGCCTCAATGTTTCCCTTCCAGCCTGGCCAGCTCATTCGTCACCCCAGCCACAGGGAACACTCCTTTCTTGCTAGACTGAAAAGCATCACCTCTTTCTTATAAGTTAAAACTGTTGTTCTCTCTTTAGCCACTTAACCATGATCTGATATTTCAGCACTTTCTGGATTCCTCCCAGCAACCCTTTTGCAAATCTCATTTCCTTGGATGCTTTTTCTTTCTCTGAAAAATTTCCTTCAGTAAATGCTTCCTACTCTCAAGTATTCTCTGTTTAATCTCACTCTAGTCATTAGACATAAGCATTTCTGACTTCTCTTTCAGTGGGAAATAAAATAGTATTTATTCTGCTTCCTTGTTTTCTGAACAGCCTGCTTTTTCCTCAGCATCTCTTCTTTCCGTTCCACCTGATCACTAGCTCAGACACATCATGTGATCTGTCAGTTATGACATCGTCATCTTGAAAACACACTCTGATAGTCCGTAACTAATATGGTGAGGGAGTGGTACTTACATAAGAAATGACCAGATGTCAGATGCTTGGTTGCATGAGGAATGAGTTCCCACTACCAGTGACTCACATCCTCTACCATTGTCCTAGACTGTTTGGCTTCTTGCTTCTAGGTTGCTGTCAATCAGCATTCAGAAGGTAGCCAGGGACACGGGATTCTGGACATGGAGGACCTTGGTCTCACCAAACCATTGCAGTCAGCAGTCCCGATTGCCACCAAAAGGAAGCGAGTCCCTGTAGAGAGCCAAGAAGAGTCCCAGAATTTGGAGTTGACCCAATCCTGGAGAGAAATTTTGGGGCAGCCGCCATCTCTTGGTACAACCAAGGTAAAGCAGTGAGGGGGTTGAGTGGCCCTGGATGAAGAGGGGCAGCGCACAACCCTGGTTGTTGGAGGCCTAAACTCCTCCTGTGACTCAGACCTCCCCAAAGGGACCTGCTGTATCCTCTGACCCCTGATCTGGAAGCCTCTTCGGCACCTTAGTAGAGCTTCTAGGGTGGTTGTGGGGAATTGTCTGACCTTAGAGCATGTCCGAAGGGAGACGCTCCTCCAAGATGTCCAGAAGTTAAGGGTGTTGTCCCTGTTTCCCTTCCTGCTTACACTGACCCTTTCTCACTTTCTTTCCAGGAAGAATGGCTTGTGTGGCTCACATTCCATAAGAAGAAGTGGGAGCTGCAGGCCCGTCAGCGCCAAGAGCGCAGGAAGAGACGGCGTGTGGAGACCAGGGAGGGTGTGCTGGGCTCAGGGGTCATCCGAGATGGGCCAGCCACGGGCCTTGGGCACTTCCTGCGGAAAACGGCCCGCAGCATCCTGGACTTGCCGTGGCAGGTTGTGCAGGTGTGGAGATGTTATCCAAATGGAGGGAGGGAAGCAAATCACACTTTTGGGGTATCAGGGAATGCAGTAAATTCAAGAATCTGCTCTTTTTCACAGCCATTTGAGGTTTAAGCTTCAGAGAAATGGGGCCCTGGGATAGATAAGGAGACTCAGGAGCTAACTGTCACCTACAGTGTGCATCTGGGTGGAGGAAGGAGGAGAAAGGCGGGAATTAGATCTTAGGTTTAGCTGAATTCACGCAGCGCTTTGATCTCCCCAGAGAGTGACAATAACTTGTAACAAGGTCTTGGGTCATTCTTAGGTGTGGGCTAGGGGAGAGAGGGCAAATCCCAGTGGTGTGAGCTGACCTTCACACCAGGCTGGAGGGAAGACCAGACACCATGGTCCTCTGGGCGGTATTCTGGAGCTGTTCTTTGGCAGTGGCGCCGTCTTCAGGATTTGGGCAAAACGAACCATGTCCCTGGTCAGGACGGTTTTGTTCTTTCCTTGCAGATCAGTGAGACCAACCAACCTGGCCTTTTCAGACTTTGGGCTGTCATTGGCAGTGATCTGCACTGTATCAAGCTGAATATCCCACGTGTGTTTTATGTGAACCAGCGTGTGCCTAAGGAGGAAGATGGGCCTTCTTTCCGTAAGGTACCAGAGGCGACTTCTCATAGCATGGGCATCATGTGGCATTGGAGGGGGTAGTGAGCTTAGCAGGCTTACCCATTTTGGTAATCTGCTTGGTCTTCCTTTCTTGGTTTTCTTCACTCTGATTCTGTAAGAAAGCCTGTCCTGTTCCAGTCCTGAGCTGGCCCCTCTCCTATGCTACGCTGTCAGGGTGGGAAAGGATAAACGTCTGATGATGTCTAGGCCTGACTTAGCATCGAGTGGAGGTCTGAAATGTGGGGCTCAAACACTCCTGAGTGTAGTCCAAACCAATTTAAAATTTAATTGAGAATTATCTAACTAAATAAAAACACCGTAAAATGTAGATAATGTTACATTTTAAAAATAAATCACTGTGTGGCCCACAGAGATCTTTATCTGTGGTTTACTGGCCCCTGTTTTTGAGTTTGACAATACTGCTCTGGTGGGTGGAGCGTGGGATGGGTGTCAGTCTCAGCTCCTAACAACATGAATGTGGGGAAGTCCTTTACTCTCCCTAAGCCTCAGTTTCCACACGTGTAAAATAGAGAGAATGCTCCTACCACTTCTCTTTATAAGGTGGTTATGACAAAAGTAATTTATAAGCCTTGAAGTGCTATAGAATCACTTGATATTTGAATTATACTTCTTGGCCATTCAGGATAGTGTCTGTTCTTGAGTTCTCCAGCTGATGTGTTCTTTTACTTCATCAGACACATGATGGGATGAGGGAAGTCAAGACAGATAGAGTGGTGGGCCTTAAAGGGGCAGGACTCTGATAAACAAAAGAGGATCAAGAAAGACCTTTGGAAGGGAAACTAGCATGAGCGTGGCATGGAGAGAGAAGGGAAGGGAAGGCACGAGGAGATCATCCTGGCTGTCAGAATGATGGGGAGGAGGTTGAAAAGAAGGAATGAGCCTCCGGGAATAGGTGAAGAGGAACCATGAGGAGCTTGACCTCGTTGAATTCTAGCATGCTGGTGAGAGTCAGGAGTCAGGCAGTCTGGGGACCGTTCTGGAAAAACCACAATTCTTTCATCAGGTGAACAGAGTCCTCCCTCGTTCCAACGTGGTCTATAATCTGTATGAGTATTCGGTGCCAGAGGACATGTACCAGGAGCATATTAATGAGATCAATGCTGACTTGTCTGCACCGGACATTGAGGGCGTGTATGAGACCCAGGTAACTGTCCCTCTGCGCAATTCTAACTTTGGAATGCATCGAGATCTGGGGTGGGAGTTGTATTTACCATTCTAGATCATTCATTCATTCTGCAAATGTCAGCTATGTCCAGGGTCCTGCATTAGGTGTTGTGGGGCTCTAAAAAAAGTGTAAGATATAGTACTTGCTCTCAGGTAGCCTAATGTGTATTTGTAGAGATTCGGCAAATAGGGTCTGACTAGATATAAGGTAGTGTGAGTAATTTATTTAAACAAACATAATAGAATTTATACATGTGAATGAGTGCTGTTCTCTTCAAGGTAGCCCCTTGGGAGTATATATGCTTATTCCAATAATGTAGTCTTTTGAAACATTGTTGGAGTTTGAATTTCAGAACTAACTTCAAAGGTGATAATGGTTTGGTTTTTTTTAAACATCCTCAATGGTATTTGTCAAGGGTGGGTTTGAATTTTGGCAACAGCCAAGAAGGTTTGGCAAAAAAATCCAGGAGTCCCGAACTGAGTCCCAGCCTTGCCCACATACTGCACAATGATGTGCAAATCACTTTTACCTCTGAAGCTCAGTTTCTTTAGCTTTAAGATGGGGGTTAATGTAAATGCACCACCTACTTCACAAGCTTGTTGGGAGGAAAGCACTTTGTAAAGTAAGCTATGTATAACTCGAGCTGTTATTCAGAACCAAATCTTGTGGATGGGAAGAGGATCAATGAGAATTCCCATTCTTAGTCCAAAAAACATATTCACCTACAAAGGAATGACTGTCTTTCTTGTGGCTTGAAATTCTGCCCAGGGCCATTCTGAAAGAGGAGAGCCATGTGTTTTCTACAGTGTCAGTGATGGGATTAGCTTTAGGCTTCCTGAAGACTCTTCCCCCTACCCCACCATTCTCTTTCCTTATGTTCCAGAGCTGATTTGCTCTGCACACTGTGATCTCTCCAGGCTTGTTTGCTCACTGTTCTCGTGTTCTCTTAACTGCACAAACCGTCCTCTTCGTCTGCACTGCCCACTCCCCTCCTTTCTACCTTGGTATACCCTTCAGGGGTCAGCTCAGATCCCACCACTTCCATGATGCCTTCCCTGATCACAGAGGCCCAAGTAAGTCTCCCTGCTCTCTCTGTCACTTACTTGGCACTTGTAGGGCTTAGAATTCCTCATTTTTCTCACAGGTACATGAAAGGTAACTAAAAAGTAATGGACCTTTTTTAATTAAAAAAAAAAAAGTTCAGCATGCCAGAGTAGATGTCCCCAAACGATTACTGTCTCTTGGGCTCTGTCAAGCTCGGGGTTTTGAACATGAAGTCTTAGGGACTCATTTAAAAGTGTTTTTGAGCTTAAGAATAGTGTGGTGTACACAGTATTTTAGAAAGTTTCATGTGGCTTCTGGATGTAACATAGATTGGGGTGGGAAGAGAGCCAGCAGAGATTCCACCTGGGAGGCTGTTGCAGTGGTCTAAACATGGATGTCTGAAGGCTTACTCAGAGGGAGAGTGGGTACAGCGATGGAAGGGAGAAGAGTAAGGACCATCACTCTGAGCTCGAATTTATAGGACCAAATGGGGGACAAAGAAGAATGGAGGTTTTGAGGCTAGCTATCTAGGGTCAACTGGGCTGAACCTTTTGGTTTGGTGGCTTGGCGGAAGCCAGAGCCAAAGAGACAGAGCAGGCAAGAAGAGCTGTGCAGAGACGAAGACAGAAGTTTATTTTCTATAGAAGGGAAACGGCTTGCAGGCAAGGAGGGGAATTAGACACGTGTGCCAGGCTCCCCCCAGTGGGAGAACCAACCTACTTTAGTGTGGGCAGATCTCAATACTTATACCTATGGCTGCTTAGTGAGCTGTAAGCCCTGACAGTGAGGGGTAACAGCATCAATGAGACAAGTTTGAGTCCTAGCAGGGTTTCATGACCAGAACTTGTCCAATCTTGTCCAGTGTTTGTCCGAGCTCAGAGAATGCCTGCTACTGGTCAAAGCAATGCAGTAATTATGTGAAACAATTCTGGGATTTTGCTGTGGCTGAGATCGGCCAGAGGCCGAGAGCAAAGGATTGTTGTTATGCCAAGCTCAGGGCACAGCTTGCTTGCTGGGCCTTAGCTCTGGAAAACAGAGTGTCTCCTAATATCTTGACAGTATGTAGGTGGCACAGTGGATAGAGCACCGGTCCTGGGGTCAGGAAGCCCTGAGTTCAAATTTGGTCTCAGACATTCACTAATTTTGTGACCCTGAGCAAGTCACTTAACCCTGTTTACCTCAGTTTCCTCATCTGTAAAATGAGCTAGAGAAGGAAATGGCAACCCACTCTAGTATCTTTACAAAAAAAAATAGAAACAAAACAAACCCAAAAGGGATCATGAAAAGTCAGTCAGTTGAAACGACTGAACAACAACAGCAAATCTGGGGTAATAATTGATTAGAAGCAGGGATAGATTGATCGCAGGAGTGAAGGAAGGGTCAGGAGCCTCTTTGAGCACAAATTCTAAAATCTCAGCATTCGAGGGGGGGGGCCCGCTGGTCCAACCTGTAGCTGATTAGCTGACCTGTGCAACTTCCCCCTTGAGAGGTCATCTGTCTCTCATTGGAAGGCTTGGAATGAAGGGGAACTTGCAGCCTCCTGAGGCAGGCCCTTCTGCTTTAGGGAAGCCCCAATTGTTAGGGAGTTTTTCCTTCTATTGAGCCCAAACAAGAGCCCAAACATCTCACGCCAAGGCATATGACTCAGTCACATGAAGGAGGACTGAGCTGTCTCCATAGCCCTTCCTTACTGCCATGCTGTCTGCATCTCTCTACTCCTTTCCAGGTGCCGTTGTTGCTGCGGGCTCTCATCCAGTTAGGTTGCGTGTGCATGGTCAATAGGCAGCTGGTACAGCACCTCACAGGCCGAGAGGCTGAGACCTTTCCTCTAGAGTACTTGGAAATGCGTTCCTTGGCGCAGTTCAGCTACCTTGAACCAGGTATGACCTTTACTGGCTCCCTTACCCAGCCCTGCTGTGGTCTACTTGTGGAGCTCTGGGCTTGATGATCTCTTGTTCTGCAGGAAGCATCCGGCACACCTTTCTTTATCACCACTCTCAGGGCAGCAAGGCCCTTTTTGGGCTCTTCATCCCCTCCCAGCGCAAAGCCTCTGTGTTTGTCTTAGATACGGTAAGTGATTGGCACTCTGAACATCCTGAAGGAGACCATAATAAATTGTTAGGCTGGATCACGTTTGGCTCCAGAGTGGTGAGGAAGAAAAATGCTTCCCTGGGAGGGGAGGTTTTTTTGTTGTTTTTTTTTAGTAAGTTTTCCTTGATGTCTTTTGATTTTTACATCATCATAGTTTTCCCCAGTATCCCCCCTCCCCACAAAGAACCATCCCATATTTTTACTACAAAAAAAGAAAAATAAGTGGAAAAAAATTGGCACAACTGATGTATACATTGAAAAGACTAAAAACGTGAAATCTTTAACACCTGTGGGCCTCCTACTTCTGAAAAGTGGTAGATTGGAAGTGTCCACTTTTAGTCATGCTTGATCATTATAATTTTTTAACATTTACTTTTGATTTTTGTGTTTGTGGTTATTATGACATTTACATCGCTAGTCATTGAGTATATTGTTTTCTTGGCTTTACCCGCTTCACTTTGCATCAGTTCATGTAGATCTTTCCATGCTTCTCTGTATTCATCATGTGTCATTTATTATAACACCATAACACTCCATTATGTTCATGTACCCCAATTTGGTTAGCCGTTAGCTGTTCCCCGGTTGATGGGCGTCTACTTTGTTTCCAGTTCTTTGCTATCACGAAAGGTGATGCTATAAATATTTTGGGGTATGTTGGAACTGTCTTCTCATTAGTGGCTTCCTTGGGGTATAAGCCCAGTAGTGGAATCTTTTAGGCAAAGTATGAGGACTTTTTTTCACTTTTTTGCATAATTTCAAATTGCTTTCCAACATGATTTACCAACTCGTAGTTCACAGTGAATTGTGCCTGTCTTCCCACAATCCTCCCAACATTGGCTTGCCATGTTTTGGTCATCTTTGCCAATTTTACAGTGTGTAAGGGAGAAGGGAGGCTTTTAGGGTGTTCCTATATATGTGTTAGTTCTTAGTCATGCATTGCCACCATCCTTGGGTCATTTGGCTCCCCAGGTCTGAAGGATAACCCTTCCTGGGAGTATTTCTCAAGGTAGCCTGACCCTATTTGAAAATCAAGCCTCTGTCTGAATGACCCGAACAGGGTCCCGCTAGCCTCCTGCCGCATCCTCCTAATGTATCAGTGGCTTCCATACCTTCAGCCTTTCTGTACCTATGACAGACAAGTATGACTCAAGGATGGGGTGTGATTGGGATAGGTGCGCAGTAACCAGATGCCGAACCTGAATTCCATGTACTCGTCGGAGCACCGCCTGCTGTTGGAGAAGGTGGGACCTGAGCTCCTCCCGCCAGACAAGCACATTTTTGAAGTGCGAGCCGAGACTGACCCAAAGACTATCTATAGAGCCATCCAACGACTGTTGCTTGGCTACAAGGTAAGAGCTTGTCGGGAATATCGCCGCCTTTGGACTGTCCCCTCAGCCTCTGTCCCACCAAACTGTACGTGCACACGTGGGACCTGTCTTTTGTCTCCCTTACCACCTTTCTCACAGGAGGAACGCCGGGGCCCCACTCTCATTGCTGTACAGTCCAACTGGGAGCTGAGGAGGCTGGCCGCTGCAATGCCTGTCTTTGAGGAGTTCCCCTTGGTGCCAGTCTGTGTGACTGATGACATTAGCTACGGGGCCTTGGACTGGCAGCGTCACGCAGCCCGGCGCATGATCCGGCACTATCTCAACCTGGACACTTGCCTGTCTCAGGCTTTTGAGATGAGTAGGTGAGTGGGAGAGCGCCGTCTTGCCTCAGAGAGGAGAGAGTGCCTGTGGTACAGAGAGGACGAGATGAGGAGTCGCTGAGACAGTGTCACCCTCCCTTGCCCCTCTGAGTCAGCACGCGCTGTGGTCCCTTGAGCATTTTCTCCTTTACAAAACTGCTGTCTTTTCTCAATCTTCTTCCTTCTCGAATACGTGCAGCAGGGGATGCTCTTGATCCCGTCCTCCTCCTGGACACTCTGGCTTTTTGTGATGTGAAGGGGCAGGGGGAGGAGCGTCAATGCCTGCTACAGTCCAGACACTTACAAATATTGTTTTAACTTGACTCTCTCTTGGTTCCTCTCTTTCTGCAGTGATCACTTCTCAGTCTCCTTTGCTAGGTGATCATTCAGATTAGCCCTCCACTGGATGTACCCGCAGGCTTTGCCCTTTGCAGTATTCTCTTCTCTCTTTATCCCCTTTCACTCGGTGATCTTGTCAGCTCTCATGGCTTTAGTCATCATCTCAATGCGGATGACTCCCAGATCTCTATAGCCAGCCCCGGTCTCTCTCCTAAGCTCTAGGTATCCAGTATCTTCAAATGACCATTTGGAACAGTGTCCCATAGACATTTCTATGTCATGTCCGAAAAATACCCAAAATTGAACACATTATTTTTTCTCTCTAAACTCAAGCTGCCTTCCAAATTTCCCTAGGCAAGTGACCTGTCAGTCACCCAAGTTCACAATCACAGCATCAACCTTGACTCCTGCTCCCTCTCCGCACGTGACCAATCACTGGCCAGATTTTGTTTCTGTCTCCACAGTTTCTCTCCCATCCATCCCTTCTCCATCCACAGCCACCACATGGTTCAAACCCTGTCCCCTGCTTGGTCTCTCAGTGTCATTCTTCCCTCTCCAATCCACATTCCACATTACTGCTGAACGGATTTTCCTAAAGTACAGGTTGAAACATATGGCTCTGTTTCTCAGTAAATTCCTATGGCCCCCTCTTTGGGATTAAAGAGAAGCTCCACTTCTCGGCTTTGAGAGCTCTGTACAACATGGCCCCAGTTGACCTTTCCAGCCTTGTTCTGTTATGCCCTCCCCAGTGCTCAGGTTCAGCCAGACTGGCCACCTTGTGTTCTCACTCTACACTCAGCCTTCCATTCCCACCTCTATCACCTCTGCCACTTCTGATCCCCAGTTCCTTCCAAGCTGTGCTTGAGTGACTGATGCTGTCTATGGGAGCCTTTTCCTGATCTCTCCAGCTGCTGGTCCACCCCTGCCTTGATTTACCTTGTGTTTGTGTTGTATATACCACTCCCCACCCCCCACCCCCAAAGGAATGAAAGCTTCTTGAGGCAAGGACTGTTTCATTTCTGACTTTGTTTCAGCCTTGCCTGGCACATAGTAGGCACTTCATAAATCCTTGATGATTGGTGAATGTGAGCTTTTTTATATCTCTCTGGACAGATATTTTCACATTCCTGTTGGGAATCTCCCAGAAGACATCTCCACCTTTGGTTCAGATCTCTTCTTCTCTCGCCACCTCCGACACCATAATCACCTGCTCTGGTTTTCTCCTACATCCCGCCCTGACCTAGGTGGGAAAGAAGCAGATGACAATCGCCTTGTCATGGAATTTGATGACCAAGCTTCAGTGGAAATAAATAATCCTGGATGTTACTCGACGGGTGAGTGTGCGTGCACCCATTTGAGAGGAGCAGGGCCCCTTAGTGATGGGCTTGGTCTGCAGAGGACCAAGAAAAATGTTGCTGTTTGTTCTAAGGGGTTCACCCCATAGTGTTACTCAGTATCTCAGGGTCTCTTTCATGGAAGCCTGGCTGTGTTGGGGCCAAATGGCAGCAATTCCCTTGTGTGCCATGACTTCTGCTGTTACTGAGCTATGAGTCTTCACAGCATGGTCAGCAGAGGGAACTCCAGGAAAGAGCTGATCCGTATGGGAGCGCTAATTGGTGGTTCCAAATAGCACCTGTGGTGATTTGGTTGAGGACATGAGCTGTGGGTTTTCTTGTCAACAGTATGTTTGGAGTTGGACATCCAGAACTTGGCAGTAAATACTATCTTGCAGTCCCACCATGTTAATGACATGGAAGGAGCCTCTAGCATGGGCATCAGCTTCGATGTCATCCAGCAAGCCTCTCTGGAGGAAATGGTCACGGGGAACCAGGCAGCCAACATCCCAGCCAGCTATGATGAGACCGCCCTCTGCTCTAATACATTCAGGTATGAGCAGTAACCCCGGAGACACACTCAGTCTCCTCCCCCACTGGGTGTTTCACCTTCCTCTTAGCGCCCCGCACCTCGAGGCCCATGGAGCAGCCAACTGTTAACCTAGGTGGGGCTCATTGCATCTCTGCCCGAGTCAGGAGATAGTCTTTTTAATCCAAGAGGAAACCGAGTGACTTAGCCAGCATCACACAAGCACTTCAGTTCTCAAAAGCTGTACAAGTTAACCCCAAGTCACAACATTCAAAAGTCGCTTAGAGGACAGGCCCAGACAAAGATACCCAAGTGTCAACAAAAATCAAGCTGCCAGTCATAATCCTGGTGGCAGTGGCAGTGATCAGTGGGAGAGATGTGCTCGGAGCTATTCGATCAGGAAGCAGCAGGCATCACGGCTGGCCTGGGCATGGGTGTGGTGGCTGCAGCCTGTTTTATCGACCAAGAAGCTTCTGGGTCCTGCCAGCTTCAAATCCGGCCACAGCTTGGCTTGTCAACTCTGGCACTGGACTGTCTCCTGGTCTGCCCTAAAGGAGCTTAGAAACTAGCCACGAGATTGAATTACACAAGGTACAAGGCTATAGAGTGTAATAACTGAAAGGGACCGGAGGTCCTCAGCCTGTTTGCAGGGGTGGAAGCTTTCACTTTACGTGGAATTTTGGTGGAACTTTTTGGTGCAGTCTTTTGGTGACATTTTTTCTAAATAATAACTAATGACACCAAATATAAGATTGATTTTTTAAAATCTTATATTTTCAGATAAATTTTATTTCAGATATTATAGTAGTCTATCATTTTACTGAAAGATTGTTTGCTATCAGTGTTGTGTCACTGAGAACTACATTGAATTTTACGGTTCGTTTTGTGAGATGTTTTGCAATAATTTTCATTTTTCCTTTTCCTTATGTAAGTCAGTGTTTGGAGAGTGATAGGGATGATAATAACAGTAGCTCTAGGGTTTTCAAAGCTTTCTCTCTCTCTCTCTCTCTCTCTCTCTCTCTCTCTTTTCTTTTTTTTGGAAGCATTTGGGGTTAAGTAACTTGGCCATGGTCACACAACTAGTAAGTGTCTGAGGCCAGATTTGAACTCGGGTCCTCCTGACTCCAGGGCCTGTGCTCCATCCACTGTGCCACCTACCTGCACCTCAAAGCTCTTTTTTGTATGTTATATTATTCAATCCTCACAATAAGATAATACAGGGAATAATGTTCCCATTTCACAAGAGAAGGAACTGAGACATTGAGGGTAAGTGCCTGGCTCAAGGGCACACAATTGTCAAGAGCAAAGTTCAAAGCCAACTTTTTTTGATTCCAGCCTCAGAATTCTTTGTACTCTCTCAAAGCTGAGTTTTGAAGCTGGTGAAACTTCATTTATATTCTAGGGTATTTTGTTTTTAAATTTTCTTGTGGTTCAGTGCCTTTGTGATTTTGTAGGAACCATGAAACTTTTTATAGAAATTTGGTAACTTAAATTTTGAATTCATATACTGTGATTTCACTGTGAATTTAGGATCATTTTCATGGTACTCCAGTTAGATACTGCAGTCATATTTGCATATCTTCTGTTAGGGATTTGGTATTCAAACTCAATTCATGAACATTTTGTTGGTAGAGTCTTAGGTATTAACTCTCTTGTCTTTTTTTGTCTTTTCAAACTTCCTAGTTCCACTTAATTACCCATAACTGGCATTAAATATACCAGTTTCTTTTCAAGGTTTTTTTTTTTTAAAAGAAGAAATTAAGAGTGTAAATAGACACCACCCGAGTTTTTATTGTGATAGACTGATTGTCACTTGGATATGTATCTTACATCGTTGGGTGTGTTCAGTGATTCTTTCTGGGCCAATGAAAAGCCAACTCTGGTTAAGTGACTACAAGTGTTAACAACAGACACAGACAGGAAATTAGATGGGTGGTTTATCCCAATTTGAAAGATGTTGGCGTAGACACTGTGGGTGCTTGTGGTTGTTCAGACAGAGAATAAACTCTCTTCTGGGAGGCGAGGGAGACGTCAGTGAGGAAGCAGCAGTTATATGGAGCTTTGAAGGATGGATAGAATGCAGAAGAGCAGAGGGCCTACAGGACGTCCTTTTAGCTGGGAGAATATCCCCAGCAAAGCCACAGGCAGAAACGTGCTTCCATGTTCAAAGATGAATTTGGCTGGTATTCACAGAGGACAGCAGGAGGTGAGGCTGCGGAATGGTGTCTAGGGACAGATATCAAGGGTGTTTGAATGCCAGGCCAAGGAGGTTAGATCTGATGCTGCAGGTAATGGATTCATTGCGGAGTGGTTGATAGGATCAGAGTTTTGCTTTCAGAAGCCTGTGGTGTCAAAGCAGGTCTATACAAGATGGGCAGGAAGAGGAGAGACTGGAAGCAGGGAGGACAATTAAGACTTGAGGTGAGGAGGATGCCATCGAGGGTGGTGGCAGTGGGAGTGGAAAGGAAGGGAGAGAAGTGAGGTGTGTTATAAAAGGAAGGAGTAACATGACTTTGTGTGGGTTGTGAAGGATGACGACGATGTGTGTGGAGGTGTAAATATGTATTGCTGTACTTCACAGTGACTCTGGTTAGGCTGTTGGACGGCCCCAGGTGTGTGGTGTTTAGCAGAGGAGAGTCCAGGAGTGGGTTGACTGGGTGACCTCTTAGGGTCCCTTTCCATTCTGAAGTCCTCTAGTACTGTAACCTGGGTATGATTCCTGTTTGAAATAGGAGGAAATAAATCGAGACTTAGAGAGGTGAACTCAGTGGCCCAAGATCACATAGCAAGTGGCATGGCCATCCTTGACTCAGATTTTGGGACTCTGATTGCTTCAACTCAAAAACACGGAGTAGTCAAAGGTGGCTCTGAGGTTCGTGCTTCGCACAGCGCAGACTTCCGTTCGGCCATTCCTGAGTGACCGGCGTTGGCAGAGCTTGTTGGCTTTGGACGAGGGAGTGAAGTACCAGGGAAAGGATGGGTGTGTTTTTACTTGCAGAGTTTGAGGTGGTGAGACGTCCATGCGGACATGCGGGAATGCACGCGTGATCAGGAGTTCTTCTTCTCTCGGGGTCTCTTTGACAGGATCTTGAAGAGCATGGTGGTGGGCTGGGTGAAGGAGATCACTCAGTACCATAACGTCTATGCCGACAACCAGGTGATGCACTTTTACCGCTGGCTGCGGTCCCCATCCTCCCTCCTCTACGACCCGGCTCTGCACCGCACTCTCCTCAGCATGATGAAGAAGCTCTTCCTGCAGTGAGTAGCCTTGGAGGCTGTGAGGGGCCCCCTGGATCAGGGGAGTGTGGTCTTTCTGAAGCTCCTCTGTCGGAAGGCTGTCTGCTGTGGCCGTGGTGCTGTCCCCAGCTGGACCTTACTGATGAGTGCTCCAGTGTTGGAAGGGGATCAGTGGCTGTTCAGTCCCACCCTTGACATAGTCATGTGGCCTCTGCCCACTACTCTCCAGTGACAGCCTTGCACCATGATGTGGTGACAGAGCACCCCAGGGCTGGGGGGGGGGGGGGCTGGCTTACAGACAGGTGGCCTCTTATCTAAGAAGAGCCTTCTTATTCAGAGGTGATTCTGGGGCCACAGGGATGGGTATTTTAATAGGACATTTTTTACAAATGTATACTTTTAATGACAAAATTCTGCCATCTGTGACATGTTCTGTTCCATATTACGTGAAAGTGCAAGGTAACCCATTTCACTTTTGGACAGCTCTCGTTATTCATTGATTAATTGATTGATTGATTGATTTACAGCTCTCATTATTCAGAAGTTTTTCCTGGCATCTTCACAGTTTGTATTCACTGCTCTCCTCCTTGGCCAAGCAGAGCGAGCATAATCCTCCTTCCACAGACATGCCTGTACGGTTGATAGAGCCCACTGCCCCAGCAGAAAGGATTTCCGTGAAGCCCCTGCTGCTGCAACTCTTCCTTCAATCACAGTGTCTCCTCTTCTCCACTTCAGGCTTGTAGCTGAGTTCAAACGTCTGGGTTCCTCAGTCATTTATGCCAACTTCAATCGCATCATCCTTTGTACCAAGAAGCGTCGCATTGAGGATGCCATTGCCTACATAGACTACATCACCAACAGGTGACAGTTGGGGGCAACCTCATCACCAAGGTGGTCCCTGGGGATATGGTCACAGAGGACCCTAGGACTGCAACATGGGCTACATTCAGAGCATTGGCTCTCCTTGGACAAGTGGCTTATTTCAAAAGAAGAGGCGGTTTTACAGACTGGTGGCTCTCATGCTAGACTGGGGATGGGCAACTGTCTAGGGCAAACATACTCAGGACCATTTGTTGTGAGGGACCCTTAAATATTTTTTGTAAATATACATTTATAATGACAGAAGATTCCACCTGCTATGCCATGTATTTATGATGTCCTATACCATGTTATGGTAAAGATGCAAGGCCTCTGGTGGATCGTGCCGTGTAGCGGGGCACAATGTCCCAGCCTTGCTAAGGGCCCCCCCGTGACATAGACCAGCTGAGCTGGCTGTGGCTCCCTAGGGAGTCTGAGCAAAAATGTGGTTTATGGTTCCTTGATCATCCCTGTGTTACTGCATTTTCAGCATCCATTCCAAAGAGATCTTCCATTCCTTGACAATCTCCTTCTCCCGGTGCTGGGAATTTCTTCTCTGGATGGATCCTGCTAACTATGGGGGAATCAAAGGAAAAGTTCCAACCCATGTCCACTATGGAGAGGTCAGTAGTAGCTTGGGCTTAGGGTGTTGTTTGAGGTGGGGAAGTTGCTGGAGGTGGACCTATCAAACTCGGTGCATCCAAAGCCACGCTTGTTTGATTTTTCTCTAAACACGCACTTTATCTGACCTTACTATCTCTGTCCTTAGGCCCACCATCTACCCAGTCACTCGAGTTCAAATCTTTAGTGTTGTCTTTGACTCTCTCCTATGTCTTATCTCTTGTATCAAATCATTTATCAAATCCTGTCCCTTGTATCTCTCCCATCTGCCCTCTCCTTTCTGTTCCCACTGTTGCTAACCCATTACAGGCCCTCAATAGCAACCACCTTTATTCTTTTAGTGACACTTAACAGGTTTTCCCCCCTCCACTTTTTAACCTGTTCTCTGAGTGTGGATTTATTCAAATCCTTCACCAGCCTAGAAATCGTTTAGTGTCTCCCTCCTGTCTCCCAATTCAAGTTCACATTCCTTTGTTAGACATTCAAAGACCCTTAGAATCTGGTGCTGCCCTATCTCTTCAGCCTTCTCTCATGTTGCTCTGCCCAGTCCTCTGTGCTCTAGCCAAACTGGCCTGTTTGCCACGTGCACTTTTCTGCCTGTTTAGGCCTTTGCCCACACTGTTCACTGCTCCTGCCATGTGTCTCTCCCCATCTCCTGTCACCCGTTAATAATCTGACATTTATATAGAACTTGGTGTGTCTAAAGTGCTCTGCATATGTGCATTATCTTATTTGATTCTCACAGCAATCCTATTAAGTATGTCAAAGAAAAAAATATCAATACTAATATGATACTCTGCACTGATAGGCTCAAGTCTGCCAGAAATGATTTTATTTAATTGCACATTAATAATAATCCAAGCATTTCTAGCTTGGAGAGATGGTCAGTGTGGCATAGTCTCCCACGCCCTCCAACATGACTCACTATCCCAAGGTAAATTCAGGTAGCATTTACAGAAATCTTGAACAAGGGAAAGAACAAAATAAATGTAAGTACAGGTTGGGTTAGTATTCCAGAATTACTGTGTAACCAAGCTGCTCTCCCATTCCTCCTAAACCACTACTCTCAAGGAATCAGTGGATTCCTCTAGACAGGAGTTAAGTGTGGTCAACATCCTTAATCCTTTTCCCTAAGAAAGGCTTTAGCTTTTGTTCTACCCACTTTCCTAAAGAGAAGAGTTTAGAAAGGTTTTTAGGCTACGGAAATATTATTCCTTACTATTTCTAGGGAAACTGTAGAGGAGATTTTTAAAATATGCTTCTACAGGTATTAAAAGTATTATCCCCATTTTACAAGTGAGAAAACAGAGGCTCAGAAAGATTGTGAATTGAGTTGTATGTATATTAGATAGTCGGAAGCTCCCTCTTGAGACACCCTGGTGCCTTGGTAAAGATGAGAACATGTTCGATTCAACTCAGCAAATGTTTATTAAGTCCTCACCGTGTGCCAGAGCGGGGCTGGGCTCCGGAGACACAGTCTTACACAAGGTATACATCATGCACACATAGAAGTAAAAACCAGATGATTTGGAGAGTGAGTGAGGTCTAACAATTGGGGGAGGGCAGAGAACTCTTCACGTAAGAAAAAGCACCTGAGCTAATTCTTGAAGAAAGCCAAGAATTCTAGGAAGCAGTGCTAGAAAGGGGATTCTCTGAAGCTAGTGTCCAAAGAGACAGCCTTTGCCCAAGCACAGAGAGAGATGTGCAGTATTACTGTCCAGGAGCCAGTGAGGAAGCCAGTTTGGCTGGAGCAGAGCAGATGAAGAGGAAGAAAAGACAACTGAGTGAGGCAGGTCCGTGCCAGATGGCTGAGGGGGAGATGGCTAGCATGGCAGGCCCATCAGTTTAGATGTTACCCTAGAGACAGGGGGAGTGACATGGGGAGGCATCTTGGCCCCAGATGAGGCACTCTGCTGGTGGTGATTGAGTCATATTTATAGTGAAGACACTGAAAATAGAAGCAAGAATTTAATTGGTAATGCGTAAAATCCTTCAGCCAAGCACCCAGAAAGAGCAGAAAGCAGAGGAGGAGCAGGAGAGTGAGGAAGAGGAGGAGGAGGAAGCAGAGGAGGAGATGATAGAAGAATCCAATGTGGAAGACTTACTGGAGAACAGCTGGAACGTTGTGCAGTTTCTTCCCCGGGCGGCCTCTTGCCAGAGCTACTTTCTCATGATTATCTCAGGTGAGTGAATCTCCGTTGCCATCCTCAGCTCCTGTCGTGGTTGTCCTGACACCCTGCCTGGTGAGGACCCTTCCTTCTTCTCTGGGCGTCCCAGCCAGATTCTCTGGCATAGACTGTGATGGTAAATGTGCCCTTCACAGTGTCACCCATACCCCAAAGTAATCCCAGTACAGTATGCTTGACTACCTTTCCGTCCTTGGCTTGCAGATCTCCAGTGACGGGGAACCCATTACATTTTTAGGCACTGCATCCGATTTTGGGCACCTCTTTGTGAAGAATCAGATATATAAATGTGCTTCTTTGTAACTTCTACCTGTTGCTCCTGGTTCTGCCCTCTGGGCCCAACATACCAGGTCTCCTACCTCTTCCAAAGGGCAGCCCTTTGTATACTTGAAGACAACTGTCATACTGTCTTTTCCTTTCTTACTCCCGTCTTCTGGTTCTCCCCGAGACTCAGTGCCCTCAGTCTCCCTGCCTACCCTTTCCAGCACTGGCTGGACTCACTGATCAAGGTTGGGGAGTTGGAATATTCCTTGCTGCCCATTGCTACTTGTAGGTTCTCCCTCTACCTCTACTTTCCATGTTCACAGACTATGATTTTCTCTCTCTTTCTTTTTTTTTGGCTAGGCAATGGGGTTAAGTGACTTGCCCAGGGTCACAGCTAGTAAGTGTTATGTGTCTGAGGCCGGATTTGAACTCAGGTCCTCCTGAATCCAAGGCCAGTGTTCTATCCACTGCGCCACCTAGCTGCCCCTGATATTCTCTTATCACATCCATTGTTATTCTACTTCTCCCTCTGCCTTGAAACCCGTAAACCCTGGTCTTTGTCTACTCTGTGATCTCCAGCCCCTTGACCCCTCAGATCTCTCCCAGGCCATCACTGATGTATTAGCTGTACCTTCCTCCTTTCACCATAGTAAACCTTGGTAAACCAGTTGAACTCTCTACTATCCCTTTCTCTTGAGTTCTTTGACTTCTTTTTATATCAATAATCTTGATAAACCAGTCACACTCTTCACTGTCCTTTTTTCTTGAGTTCCTTGACGCCTTTTCATATCAATGATCTTGGACTGCCAAGTGTCAACCTTGGATCACTCTTGCCATCCACATACCTTTGCTTCTGTATATATGCTGCTGAGCAAAAGTGAAAAAAAAAACTATGAAACTGTGCTTGCTGGTTCCACTACAAATTTATGCTACATAACCTTGGATGGGCCTTCACTGTTGCAAGGCAATTCTATATTTCTCTTCCCTTTGTGACTAAAATCTTTGAGAAGGCACGACATTTCTTTTCCTCTCATTCTCTTCTTAATTCTCTACACTCTGGATTCTCACAATTTCATTCAACTGAAATCTAAAGTTACTAACAGTATCTTCATTGCCAAGTATAATGACCTTTTCTCAATTCTCATCTTTCTTGACCTGTCTGAAGCCTTTGACGCTGTCTTCCAAAGACGCTGTCTTTGACACTCACTTTCTCCTTGATACTTTTTTCCTTTCTAAGTTTTTGTGCTTACTCTTAGTTCTTCTGCTGTCTATTTGACACCACCTCCTCATTCTCCTTGGCTGGCTATTGATCCAGGTCACAGTTTTTATAGGTGTCCTACAGGACCTTCTGTTGAATTTGCTGAGGGAGGTTTGTTTTTGTTTTATTGCTGTTCTGGATAATGACCAGACATTTATATGCCCCAATACACACATGGTTGGGACTACTAATTGTTTTTAATATAATTTTATTATGAATTTAACTTTTCATAAAAAACCAAACATACTTTTAAAATTATTTACAATTCAAAAACTACAAATAATCACAACTTATAATTTCTTTGATAATCCATTCATACATGTAAATATGTATTTTTAGCATATGTACTATTGTAATTCTAAATTCCTTCACATTACATTAATTCATATGTTTGCATATTTCCATATTTGACACTTTAATTGTAACATATCATATTAATTTGTACTAGTTTATTTTGTGTTTCCCTGTGTTTATTTCAACGTGTATTTTTCTTTTTAATTACACACTAGTTATATGTTTCCAGTGAGATTATTAGGTCAGAGGATATGATTGTTTTATATTTCTTGTTCAATGTTGCTAAATTATACCAATTTGCAACTCCACTAAAATATGCTCACATTTGAGCGTACTTTCTTTTCCCTGTAATTCTGACCCTGATAGCTCTGATTTTTTGTCATTTTTGCTTTATGGATGTGAGGTAGTACTCTCAAGTTGTTTTACTTTGCATTTCTTTGATTAGTGTAAGGTTGGAAATTTTTTTCAGTGATCACATATAATTTGTGTTTCTTCTTAGGTTATCTGTTAGAGGAAGGTTTTAACACTTAAAAGATTTGGAAGTTTCTTATGTAGAAGTGAGAACTGGAGGGCACTTTGAGATCTAGAATGTCAGTCACTAATAGTCAATAAACATTTATTGAATACCTAGTGTGTGCCAGACCCTGGGCTAAATGCTGGAGATACAAATACAAAAAAAAAGAAAGACAAATCCCTGCCCTCAAGGAGCTTCTAGTCCAATGGGGGAAGTTGAAGAGAGAGGGCATGGTCAAATCAGAGAAGTCCCAAGTAGTAAAGGCAGGTGAGAAATGAGCGTTGTGCTGAGTTTTCTCCTTAAGTGGAAGTTTGGAGTTCATGGCCCTATGAAGGATGGTGATGAGATGGAGTTCCATGACTGATGGGATCTTAGTGGATGTCAGGACCCTTAGGACCAGAATGTCAGAGCTAGGAGGGCCCTTAGAGCACAGAATGTCAGAGCTGGGATGGTCCACTATTACCCAAATTTGTTGTTGTTCAGTCGTTTCAGTCATGACTGACTCTTTGACCCCTTTTGAATTTTCTTAGCAAAGATACTGGAGTGGTTTGCCATTTCCTTCTCCAGTTCATTTTACAGATGAGCAACTGAGGCCAACTGGGTTAAGTGACTTGCCCAGGGTCACACAGCCAGGGTCTGAGGCCAGATTTGATCTCAGGAAGATGAGTCTTTGTGATTCCAAGGCCAGTGCTCAATTCGTTGAGCCACCTTACTGCCATGTTAATATTGTTGCTCTCTCATTATCATGCAGTAGTATTCTTTCCTGTCTCGGTGCTGATTTGAATTTGATATCTGAAATCATCACTTTGAGAAAAATGCCCCAAAATCTGAAATAGTTTTAGAAAGAAATCTATTAGGTTGTTTGGTGCAGGAGAGCAAGCCACAGAGGGTGTGGTTCCTTCCCGCCCTCAAAGGGTATGGCTCTGAAAGGTTTATATTATATAGGATTTAGACAAGGGGACCCTCAAGTGTACAATTAAGAAATTTTGCAGAGGGGGCAGCTTAAAAGCAAGCTTGATTGAGATGGATATCAGTAAATATAAATATTCGATGAAATTTAGGTGAAGCCAAAACACAAACTTGGGTGGACCCAAAACAAGACGGGTGAGGGGGTGGATCCTGAGTCCGGAGGTGCCAAACTCCCCTTGTTGACATGGCCCTGTGAGTTTTTAGGTTGCAGACTGTGGTTTGGTTTTGTTTATCCCAAGAAATTGTTGTCCTTTCTCCACAAGTAGACATTTCCCGAGTCTTCTGCTTGTCATTGATCTGTGTCATGCCAGTGGTCCTAAAGTTGAGCCTTCTGAGTCTGTCTTAGGCAGAGCTCAGGGCCTCCCAGCATCCACCCAGTCCTCCCCTCCTGGCAGCCTTGGGAATGCCTGCTCTTGATCCTTTGCTTCCCACAGTGAAGCAAGCTTTTTGCTGATTTTCCCTGTTTTTTTTTTTTTGAACTTTGTGTGACTTGTGTTTTCTGTTAAGTCTCTTCATTACCTCCTTCAGGAATTTTTTTTTCTGAGGGGCTCTTGAAATATCCTTTAGTTCCAGCATATATCCAGGTTTGCCTCTTAAGCGCTTCTACAGTTGCCTTTGAGATTGATCCTATGTGTATTTGTCCTGTAGTTTTGAATTTTGGATACGTTTGTTTTTATTGTTTGTTTCTGGATATTGTTTCTCTGTTGGTGGTTCTCTAACTTTTAATAGGGCCGGTGGTTAGGAGAGACTGGTCCCCTAGCATCTACACATTCACAGAAGTCCAGGGATTTTAACTAGGAAGGGCTTTTGGTTCATTGAAAGAAGGAAAATTATTTAAGCCTTAAGTAACACCTTAGGATTTAGAGCTGTAAGGGATCACCCAGTTCTCCCCCTTCCTTTTGTGGTTGAGGAACCAGACACCTGACCCAGAGAAAGTGACTTGTCCAAGGTCCCTCAGTGCTGAGTAGCATATCCCTGATGGTCACTACTGTTCTGTCACTGCCTTCTTTCTCTCCAGCATATATCGTGGCTGTGTACCACAGCATGAAAGAGGAGCTGAGACGCAGTGCCCCTGGGTGCACCCCCGTCAAGAGGAGAGGGAACAGCCAGTTGTCCCAGGAGGCTGAAGGGCTAGCTGGGGCTCTCCCTGGTGAGTGAGGTGCCCTGCCACGGCCTGCAGCTGTGCCTGAGGCCTAGTCCCTTGCTCCATGTTCTCTGTGGCATGTGTGGGAATTAGTGATCTCTAATTCAAGCCCCAAACTCTTCTGGTAGCCCCTTCAGGGTATAAGAAGAGTTACCAGGCCTTTCTTTTCTCCCAGGAATGATCACCTTCTCCCAAGATTATGTAGCCAATGAGCTTACCCAGAACTTCTTCACCATCACGCAGAAGATCCAAAAGAAAGTGATGGGCTCCCGCAACTCCACAGAGCCCTCCGACATGTTCCCACTCCTCCCTGGCTCCCATCTACTCCTCAACAACCCAGCCCTAGAGTTCATAAAATATGTGTGCAAGGTAAGGAAGGACCCCTGGCGTCCAGAAATCCTGCCAGAGTCCACTCAGGTGCCAAGAGGGCTCAGACTGTGGGGACGCAGCTGGAGCTCAGCGAGAGGGTGAAGGTTGGAGAGCATCTCCCATGGGCTGCCTTCCAGCTGCTGCCTGTGCAGCGCAGGGCCTGTGGCTGTGGGCCATGGGGGAGGCCAGGGAAAACTCTCTACCCTTGCCACTCTCTCTGTCTCATGTTTGGGCTCTCATCCCCGTCCACTTCTCACCACTCCAACCTTACTAGAGTCCTTGCTTCCACCATCTGGTATAGAAGAAGCATGTTCCTATTTCTGTGGCCAGTCTTCAGTAGGAAGATTTCGTGGCATCCCACATTGGATCTAAGAATAGTGTTCTATAAAACAGGTTAAATTCCATAGGACTACTGCTATTGTAGACTTAGAATGATAGTCTGCTGGGGCTGGAAGGAGTCTCACAGGTCACCTAGCCTGATGCCCTCATTGTAGAGATGAGGAAACTGAGGCCCAAAGAGGGCATGTGGCTTTGGTTTCAGAGCTGGGACTAGAATCCAGATCTCCTGAGCCTCAGCCTAGTGTATTTTCCCACTAAACCTATTGGATTTTATTGATTTTTGTGGGTTGACCTTGAAGCCTACCCTTTTTATAATAATATTTCTATGGCAAAACACATTCTAAATCTTAAACTAGTAAGTCAGGAACTTTGTGTACTTTACAACAGCAGCAGCAGTGTTAAGGGCAGTTGAGAGGAGCCAGATCCCTATGCAGTCAGTGGAAGAGATAAGATAGTGATGCCATCCAGCTCAGAGAGAGGTAGCCCTGGGACGCAGCGGCTCAGCTCCTTTCCAGCATCCTTGGCCAGCTCCTCTGGGCTGTCTCTGCAGGTGCTGTCTCTGGACACCAACATCACCAATCAAGTGAACAAGCTGAATCGCGATCTCCTGCGGCTTGTGGACGTGGGCGAGTTCTCCGAGGAGGCCCAGTTCCGGGACCCCTGCCGCTCCTTTGTGCTGCCTGAAGTCATCTGCCGGAACTGCAACTTCTGCCGGGACCTGGACCTCTGCAAAGACCCCTTCCTGTCTCAGGTATGGATCAGCCAACGTTCTGGCCTTTCAGTGAGCCCTGAGGCCCCTCCTCGTTGGGATGTGATCTTCCAGACCAGGTTTTTCAGCTCCCGGCCCCAGCCCTCGCCCCCTTTCCCCTTCCTACACCTTGGCATCACACCCTGCCTTCCTGGCACCTGATAACCTAGAATCTCTGAGTCACCCCACCCCTCCTGCTAGTGTTCTCGGCAGCGCTGTGGACCAGCCCTGGACCCGGGTTCTTCCTTCCTCTGAGGGGCCATCAGGAGGGGCTGGCCACCTCTTGTTGGCCTCTGCTCTCTGGCCATTGGCCTCTGTGCAGACTCATCACACCACCGTGATGCACAAGCACAGACCATGTCTGAATTCCTGGAGCCCCAGAAGCCCTGGCCGGAGGGCTCATCTCATTGCCTTTTCCTTCCCCACTTAGGATGTCTCGATCTTGCCTCAGTGGCTTTGCTCCAACTGCCAGGCGGCATATGACTCTGGCCACATTGAGATGGCCCTGGTAGAAGCCCTTCAGAAGAAGCTGATGGCCTTTACCCTGCAGGACTTGGTAAGGGCCTGGAGGTGGGGCACTGGGCCGGGCACATCCCATTCAGGGCCTTGCAGCACTGTGCCTGCAATGTCTTCTCTAAGGAGAGCATCCCTGTCCATTAAACAAGCATCAACGGCCTTTTGAGAGAAGCAGGTGATAAGAGGGGAACTCCCCCAGAAGAGAGGTCCCTTCACTTGGAGGACCACAGGCTCGTGGTGACTGGGGCTGGCTTTCCGGGTGGTAGCAACCAAACTCGTTAACCCTTGAGAGAGAGGGAAGGAATTCCTGGGGAGGGCCCAGGGACTGAGTCACTGCTTTTCAGTCCTATTTGCACTGGTCAAGAGAGTAGCCTTGCATTTCCCAGCTGTGAGGAAATGAGGTGAGCCCATTAAGAAAGTCCTCCAGTCATTCAGCAAGTATTTATTGACACCTATGCCCACCCCCAGGGGGGATACAGAGGGAAGAGAGAACACTGCCCCTGTTCTCCAGGCCCTCACGATATATGCAGGGGGCAGTTAAGATCTGTAGGCCCCAGTACAAAGTTAGCATCTTGTGTAATCAAACACTTCATTATTTGGGATAGCTTATCACTGAAGGGAAGAGGAAATTCAGAGGCTACAGTGGTCAGGGAAAGGAGAGTCGTGCAGGTGGAAGAGGAAAGGTTTGAGAATCTGCCTGAGATACCCACAACGTGTGTTGAGGAGCAGTGGGAGGTCAGGTTGGCCACAGAGAGAAACCAGATCATGGAGGGCCTGGATGGTTAGGCATGTGAGCATGACCTCAGGCATCCGGGAGCTATTACAGCTTCTTGAGCTGAGGCCCGAGGGAAGGAGGCTGTGGGGTCTGGCACTGGGGGCTTTGGAGCCCATCCCTCCCACCCAGCTCAGTGGGGAGCCTGCAGCCTGCTGGGGAGGTTCCTTCAGCTTTCCTGTTTGTTTTAGATCTGCCTCAAGTGTAAAGGGGTGAAGGAGGCCAACATGCCCGTCTACTGCAGCTGTGCCGGAGACTTTGCCCTGACCATTCAGACCAAGGTAAGAACAGGCCCATCCTTCCTGGGGGGAGTGGTCTCAGCTCAGCCCATCGAAGGGTTTCCTTTCAGGTTCTGTCTGTGGCATCTTCACTTTCAGTAGTTCTGCTCTCCCTCGTGGCCCTCTCCAGCCTGATGGCAGTTCCTTTCTGCCTTTGTAGGTCTTTGTAGAACAGATTGGCATCTTCAGGAACATTGCCCGGCATTATGGTATGACCTACCTGACGGAAATGATCGAGTGGTTGCTACAGATGAATCCCCAGCTTGCCAACTAGCCCTCAGCCAGAGGGCACAAGGGACACAGGCTCTCCCAGTGCTCTGAGCTAGAACTTTAGCCGTGGTCTCTGTCCCACTGTACCCAGTGTGACTGAGCTCTTCCTCTGGGGGGGTGGAAGACACGCCACTTACATGTGACCAACAAGTTAGCATTTCTAAACCCACGGGAAGAAAGGACACTGGGCAAAGCCTTGTAGCTCTGGGAGAATCCCCAGAACACTTGAAGTGGCAGCTGACTGACCACAAGTGGTCCAAGGAGATAAGGGTGAGGAAGTGGTTCGCTCTTCCCGCCTCCTGAGCATTCATCATGTGAAGAGCAGAACCAGGCCTGAAACCTTCCAGGAAGGAGGGTTCTGAGCCTCTGGAGATGTCTGGATTGTCATGGCTACTTCTGTGACTGAGAATCAGGTGAAGACTTTGAGGATTGGTTCCTGTGTGAATAAATGTCATTCTGTACAGAACAGCTCTTACTCCGGGCCTGTGGCAGGGGAGTCTCTCGGGACCATGCTTTAGGGGACCTGCTAAGGGTCTGCTGCTGGTGGGCAGAGTTCTGCTCCCTGCCTGGAAGAGCTTGGGCAGGGGGCCAGGTGCCCAGGCCACAGTCCTGGAGGACAGAAGTGGCTACCAGCTTCTCTGGAAACCTCTCGCTTCCCCGGAACAGTGCCCCGTTACCCTGCCAGGCACCAGCACGAGCATGCAAATGATTGTGTCGAGCCAGTTTGTTTTCATTACTGCATTGGCCAGGGCTCCACACTTAAGGAAAGCAGGATTTGTAGCAATTATCTTGGGAGGGTTGGAAGCCTGGAGTATTCCAGGAATATTGCCCTTGTTGGCATTCTACGTGTCCTGAGGAAAACTAACTATTGAACTGTGCCTGGGGGGCATGAGCCAGACCCACAGGCCTGACCCTGTCCCCCTTGTCAGCTGAAGAGTTCGGGAGTAGGGATTGGAAAAGGGGGGTGTCCAAGGAGCTGGCCCCCAGCAGAAGGCTCTTCTGGGGGGGATGAGGGGTCTGTCCTAGGAAGCCTGGGCTCTTGGTAACCAGACCCAGCCTGGGGGGGCTCCAGGTTGGCCTGAGAGAGCACCAGAAAGCGACGGCCGCTCCCCAGTGCTGTTGGAAACTTGAGCTGCCCAGGTAGATGAAGCCAGAGTCAGCTTGGCTTGCAGAGGCTCTGGAGTGAAGACAAAATCAAATTAAAGAGAAGGCAGAGGCAATGGGGGGGAGGGAAAGAATGAGGCAAGCTGGGCTTCCTGGAAGAGCTGTGGCCAGATATCCCAGGGCAGACTGACGGGGAAAGTGCTGGGCCCTGGGGGGCCAGGGAGTGCTGGAGGCTTCCATTCTGCACACTGGGTCTGACCCTGAGCATCGCCTGCTCAGGTGACAAGGCTGGGAGGTTGTCCCTGGAGGTGCCAGAGAGGACATTTAACGGCCCTGGCTCCCTCTGTAGAAATGGGCATGAGCCGGGGTCAGTGAGGCCACTTGAAGGCCTCTGTGGGGGAGAGTCCTAGTGACCACTGGTGCTTGGGGATTAGAAATCAGAGCCCTCAGAACTGGCTTTCTCCATCTCTGAGCTGCTGCCAGATGCCCAGCTGGAAAAGCCAGTTTCTCAGGTCTTTAGGGCTGTAACACAGATACCCTGGACACGGCCGGTGACTGAGAGCTCTTCAGTGCAACCCACTTTCCACAAGAGACACAGGTGTGCCTGTTAGAAAAGCAGGGTGCTTTCCTCCCTGCCTCTCATGGCCTCAGCTCCCCAACTGATGCCATTACTCTGACGCAGAAGTGGAGCACTGAAGCCCCGAGGTCCCTGGGGATTGGTGGTGTTCCGAGCTGGGCCTCCCTTGCTAGTCGGGGGGAATAGGGAGCAGAGCCTGGGGGCGATGGGTGAGGAGGACCGAGAAATACCCATGTAGGATGCTGAGAGAGGTTGAGGTCTTCATTAGCAGCCAGAAAGAGCTGAGCAATCTGATTACCCACAGACACACTCGGGTCACTCCATTACTCCTAATCAGGTTAGTGTCGGCTTCCTCTTCTCTCCCTTCCCAGCAGTGGCCTTCCAGCTCACATCTGCTCCCTACACGCCTCTCCCTTGTCATTGCACTGATGCCTCTCTCCTTTCACCCTTAACTTTGATTTAGGCTAAGAGGGTGAGGGGCTGACCAGCTGAGAGAGGCAGGATCACCACCTGGGACCCTTAGTCCCCCATCCCCCAACTCCATGACCATTCACTTTCCTTGCCGCAGAGGGAGACTGACCTCAGACTTCTCCCATGGAGTATGAGGCAAGCTTACCCGCTTGGGGGGAGGGGAGGACAGGTTTAAGAAGAGCAGTCTGAAATAGCCCCAGTGTGTTAGAATGAAGAACAGGAGCATCACCAAGCAGCGACAGGGGCCAGGCTCAGAATCTCAAGGTTTGGAAGGGGCCTGGAAGTGCATTTAGGGCATCTAATCCAGACCTGAACCCACTTCCCTCCAGCATACCCAACAAGCAGTCCCCCGGCCTCTGTCTAAAGCCACCTTTGTAACCTCTGAGGCAACCATTCCACTTGGAGACAGCACTCAGTTAAATTGAGTGATGGAACGTTGGCACTGTGGCCGGTCTACACATTCCAGCCCTTTGTTCCGGAGGGTGGGAACTCAGCTCAGTGATCTGTGTGGTCTAAACTGGTCCCAAAGCCAAGCTGTCCCCTTCACCCCTACCTCATGAGCTGTGTCCGGGAAAGGGAGTGTTCTCAAGCTGCCTCTTACCCTTTGCTGATGACCCTCTAGCCCTATCAGAAAGGGGCCTTTCAGGTCTGGAAGTGAGTGATTGGCTTATGCCATGCTCCCAAGAACAGGTAAGGTCCAGCAGGCTCTGGTCATATATAATTTATTGGAGCTCACTGCCAACTTGTTCCCATTTGCATAAGGAGGTTCGTGGGGACCCCTCTAAGGAAGGGATGGAGTATATATGCCAGGGTAATGAAGCTGGAAGGGATGATATGGAATCTCCCTCTTCCACTCGCCCTGGAATGGGAGTTCAGGTCTGAGGAAGGGGTATCTGTCACTAAGCCATCTGGCAGCAGGCTCATGGGGAAAGAGGGAGGGGATTGTGAGGTGTCCAGTAGGGGGGAAATTGAGGTCTCAGCTGGTGGGAAGAGAGGGGTATAATCTTGCTGAGGGTCCAGAGTAAGGTTCTGAGATGATGGTATGGGGCAAGGATGAGGGAACGACTACAAGGGTGGGGACTGGAGGAGAGAACCATCTCTCCTGTACCCCAAGTTTCTATTAGCCAGGTCCCCAAAAACTAGGTTGTCAGGAGGACAGGCAACAGTGGGGGCCCAGACCCAAGCCCGTTGATCTGAGCTGCCCCTTGGTCTAGCAGCATCAGCCCAGAGACCTTGTCTTTTGGCGGAGCTGTTGACTTCAAATGACCCTGTGGCCCCAGCCAGGGCCTCACTCTCTAAGCAGCACAAGGAAAAGGTGGAGATGGTGCTGGGGGTTCAGAGCTGGGACAAGCCTTTGGGTTCCATGGGTATGGAGTCCTGTGAAGAAGCCCGTGGGCTGGAAGGCCCTTGTCCTTCACTCGGGTCCTGGGTATCCACCATCTGCTTGGACCAGGGGCAGAGATGGAGCACAGGCTGATCCCCAAGCTAGAGATTTCTGTGTGGTAGGGATTAGGGCTCTGGGCTACTGGCCCCTCTTCTGTAAGTCATTTTCCTGGGGTCCTTCCCTGAGCCTCAGTTTGCCCATCTGTAGCAAGGGGAAGTGGAACTCTGGCTCTGGCTTGTAGAGCTGTCTGTGGGGCACTGCCCAGGGAGGGAGAGGGAAGGGGAGTGGGTTGTACCTTGTCAAACTTTCTGTGACTGTAGACCTTATTCTTGTTCATGAAGGTCAGTAAGATCCAGTCGCAGAGGAAGGAGCCCTTGAGGGTAAGAGGTAGGGGTCTGAGTAAGCATTCTGCCAGCCCCATGCCCTCCCCAGGACCCCAGGGGAACACACTTACCACACCAATGGAAGTCAGTGCTGTGGCCACATTAATGATGGTGGGAATCAGGCTAAATTTCCCAGCCTGGTGGGAAGAGACATTTTTAGGCTTCTACACTTGACAGCCACTGCTTTGAACCCTTCCCTTAGGCAGTATCATAACCCTCAAAGGCTGCTGTCTCCCTACCTGTCCATGCACAATAACATCAATTCGGATCCCATAGGCCTTGATAAGAGTACGGGAGTCTGTGCCATTGTGGTTGTAGTACTTGGCAAATCTAGAATGGAACAGGGCCGGGGGTGAAACGTGCCACCTGTACAGTTAACACTGCCACGGGACATTGGACAGTGCCTAAGAGGTCCTCATGCCTGTCCCCCCGCGTTGGGCTGAGGGTGGAAAATTGGACTCCTGGCTTCTGGTCGCTTCCCTCTCCAATCCATCCTCCACCCAGCCACCAAAACAGCGTGGCGACCCGTATTGGCCCAAGTATTGGCGAGGTCGCTCCTATGAAGGAATCTTCAGTGATCCCCTAGGGCAGGTTCCCCACCTCTGTCCTAGTGATTTTGGGGCCATATCCAGACACCCTTGCTTGACTTTTCATGCCTTTCACTGAAAGCCAGAGCCTGCCTTTGCAGGCTTATTTCAAAGTGCTCCCTTCCTTCCACTTCCACTCCTGGAATGCACTCCCTCCGCAGCTCGACCTCTTAGAATCTCTGGTTTCCTTCAAGACTTAGCTTGCCAATCAATCAACAGGCACTAATATTAAGTGCCCACTATGTGCCAGGAACCCCTTTTCATTCCAGAGCCCTCCTCTTTTAATTATTTCCTATTTATCCTGTATATAGCTTGTTTGTATATATTTGTATACATGTTGTCTCCCCAATTAGATTGCAAGCTCATTGAGGGCAGGGACTGTCTTTTGCCTCTTTTTTATCCATGGTGCTTATATAGTGCTTGGCATACAGTAGGTGCTTAATAAATGTTTATTGACTAACTGTCCTAGGTGCTCAGGATACAAACACCGAATCCAAAGATGCAGCGATCAACAACAGCAAGCATTTATTAAAAACCTACTGAGTGCCCCGCACTGTGCTGGGCCAGCGGATACAAAAAAACACTGAAGCAGACCCTGCCCTCAAGTAGCTTACATTCAACCCAAGAGCAGCTCCTGTAGCACCTTTAGGGAGCTTTCCCTGAACCCCCTCATTATTAGTGTTCTCTCCTCAAATTATGTGTATACTTATGTTCACACATCATAGCCCCACTCCTGGTAGACTGTAAGCTCCCTGAGGGAGTTTTGTTTTGTCTTGGTGTCCTTAGCATCTAGCACGGTGCCGGGGACGTGGTTGCTTGAATGCTTGTTGGGTTGGATTAGATGGACAAATGTATTGACTAAAGTTTAGGTACAAACTCTCCCCTAGCCTTCCTCTTGGGAGGTCCGTAGTCTTCTACTTGTCCCCTTTTGTCTTTGCCTAGAAGGAAGAGTCCCAGGCCTTGGGAATCCTCTCGCCTTGGCTCTTAGGCCAGCCCTAGCCTGCTGGTGTTGGTGATGAGCCCTGCCCACTGTGTACTGGCTGGGCAGGCTGGAGAGGCACTGAGTCCCAGGAGAGCCGCTCCCAGGAGCTTCCAGGGCATACCTGTAGTTGTAGCCCGAGGAAGCCTGGATGTGCTTAGGGTCAAGCCGCCGGAAGGAATATTTGGGATTGCATTTGGACTCAGACAGGTCCAGGTCACAGTTCCAGTTGATAATGACCCCAATGACTCCACCCTGCAGAGAAGAGAAGAGAAGAGGAGCTAGGATTACAAGGATATGAGAGGCATGGTGGTCCTGCCCCTTGAGTCAGAGCATTGGCTCACCCTTATTCCCTGTGTGACCCTGGACAAGTTAGATAACCTCTCTGGGCTTCAGTTTCCTTCTCTATGAAATAGAGACCTCTGAGGTCTCTTCTCTCTCTAAATCTATATTGCTATGATTGGAATGGAATGAGGGTTGCTTATAAGAAAGGAGATAGGTAGTGTCCATGACCCATTCAGACCTGAAGGTAGAAGAGGCAATATACTGAAAGAGTCAGGGCTAGGTCGGACCTTATTATATAGGTTAACCCTGAGAAAGGAAGTATCATGAAATCATAGATTTGGGATCTCAGAAGTTACTTGCCCAACCTCCTCATTTTACAGCTGAGGAAGTGAAGTGAAGTAACTTGCCCAGGGTCACGCAGGTAGTAAACTGAAGATTTGGGATTCGAACTCAGATCTTCTGACCTCAAATCCAGCGTTCTTTTCACTGCACCACACTTGGAGGGTCGGCCCATAGCTTGAGAGCCAAAGTCCCTCACCCTCATACCTTCCTCCAGCTCTCCCTCTGCCCACCTTCAAAATTTTCCATGGCTTCCTCAGCCCACATGGAAGCTGGCGGGCCAGCCATGAGCACCAGCTGTCAATAATTCAGCAGGTGTTACGTATACCCAAGTTTGCCAGACAGTTCACATTTCTCTTTCCTCTGCCTCTGGTGGCAGGTGGAGCCAACCCATATTCTGAGACAGGAGAGACTCGGTGACCCTCCCACAGGGATACGGATCCTCCTATTCCTCATTCTCCCTTCACTGGGGCTTTGACTGCGTTTGGTGCCCTTTACCAAGCTGATCAGAAATCCAGGAAAAAGCTACTGAGAAGGAGCTCTTCTCCTGGCCTCCATATTCCAGTCCTGAGCCCCCATCACTGTGCTTCATTCCCCAATTCCAACACTTCACTCCTGAGCCCCTGGTCTCATAGTGTATTGCTGAGTTTCCAGCCTCCCAGCCTTATACTTCATTCCTGAGCCTCCCAGCCTTACACTTCATTCCTGAGCCTCCATACTTCTGTTCTGTCATCCCTACCCTATATACAACACTCCTGAACTCAAGTCTCACCCTCCACTTCTGAGCCCCCAGTCTCAGATTTTGAAACTGCCACTTTTATGATGGGGTCCCCTTGGCCCCCACACTACTCCCAAGTCCCAAGTCTCATACTTTGCTCCTGAGTCCCTACTCCTCAGTTCCATCCCCTCACCCTCACCCTTCATATTCTCCTTTCTCCCTCTCCCAAGCCCCAACCTTGTATGCCAGCTCTGTGAAGTTCTCTCCTGCCTGTTCCACAATGAAGCCCAATTTAAATATGGGACAGTAGAGGTCGGTGTCAGCATTGAAGGTGCAGTGTTTCAAGTAGCCATCATCATAGTCTCTGATGTTCCCCCTGGGAGATAGAGGAGGACCATGGTGGAATTGGGACAATTCTCTCCCCTTGCTCCCAAGTGGCCCACCTCCCCTAGAAGTTGGGGTTGGGGCAGAGATATTTCTTCAGTCAGAAGAGCCCAATCTCATCTCCAAGCCAAGTATGATGACCGCCTTCCCTGTAGCTCTCCCCTTCCCCCTTACCACCTCATCCCCTGCTTTGGGCCCCATGACAAACTGCTTATTTGTCTCTTACTTGGAAAACTGGAATTTAGGGTAATGTATGCTGTTCTTGATGAGGATGGTGAACTGTGGGGCCATCTGTCCCAGGAACTCACTGAAGAGAAAGGATAGACAGATCAAGAGTGAGGGTCCCCCTCCTCATATGGAACAGAGTGCTGCATCCCTGACCAGGGAGTTGGGTTTGTGGGATCAGATTCACCTCCCCTGCCCAAAACAGCTATGTCACACACACACACACACACACACACACACACACACACACACACATCCCTAGACCAAGGCAAAGGAGAATAATTTGCTCAAGACCCCACACCGATGGCATGGCTAGAACCAAAAGCCAGGTCTTCAGATGGTGGGACTTAGAGCTGGAAAGGATCTTCCATAACATTTTGTTCAATTACCTCATTTTACAGATGAGGAAGCTGAGGCTTAGAAAAATTACTTGTCCAAGGTTTTGCAAATAGAGCTAAGATCTGGATCCAGGTCCTCTGACTTTTCATGTCAACTTTAGGAATAGCCTTGATCTGGCCAAGAGGCAGGTTGGCAGAATAGAAAGTGAACCAGGGGAGGGGACAGAGGATTTGGGTTCAAGTCCCACTTCTGACACCACTTGTGTGACATTGGGCAAGTTACTTCCATCAATTTTCTCATCTGTAAAATGAGGGGGTTGGGCTAGAAGTCCAGGGGGTCTCTTCCTGTGACTCCTGAATGTGATGGGGAGGGGCAGGGCAAGGGCCAGGGTGCTTCTGTAGGAAGCAGGCAGGCAGAGAAGGTTCCCTTCAGCCTGAGAACTTAGATCCTGGGGGACAATGATGGGTGCCGGTGTCTCTGGACCTGTTGACTGCTTCATCCTCCACAGGGCACCAGGCTGACACCTCACATGTCTTCTTGGTCCCTCGGTAATAGGGAACACAGCGGCCAGTTTTCTCTCCTAAGGAATTGGAGAGGCATGAAAACTTGGGGTGAAGGGGGTGAGGATAACTGGGTCCCTACTTTCAGAAGCAAGGGATTCTGCCTCTCAGCCATCCTGTGCTCCTATGTACTCACCATTGCCCAGCATGTCCATCTCCCCTGCTATGCAATCATCATCAGAGAAGCAGGTGGCATTGCGAATGCGGATGCTCTGGAGGACAAAAGGAAGGGTAAACCAGCTGAGCCCCAGCCACTGACTTCTAAATCCCTTTAACCATCCCCTCCTGGCTACACTTGTGTAAAGCTAGTGCTAGAAGAGACCATCTCCTAGGCCATCATTTCACACCTTACTTTATGTATTAGAAAAGCTCAGAGAGGAAGGAAAGGTTTTGCCCAAGGTCATACAGTTACTAAGCAGGAGGGATTTATACCCAGGTCTCCTGATTCCAAATCTTCCCCCCTCTAAACAAGACAAGGGCCCCTATGGATCCCTCATGATGCCTTCTATCCCTTTTTCCCCACCTCCACCTTCTTTAGTCCCTCCCTTCCAGTTACTGCCTAATTTCCAACCACCACCCCACCTATATCGAAAGATTGGCGCAATAGAAAACTCACCTCTGGGCAGGCTCCTAGGGTCTGGAAAGGAGTTATTTCTGCCCGAGTGATGATGCTAAACACACTGCCCCCCTAATCTCCAAAGAGGAGAAGAAAAAGTCATGGGGTGGGGTAGGATGGGGGGGGGACTGGCAATAGGAGCCCTTCCCTCCATTTAGACCCATCTCTCTTAGGCAGGACAGGACAGGACAGAGGAAGCTGAGTTGATTGGTAGGGGCCAAGGGACAGGACAGCCATTATTTTCAACCCTGAGGAATTATACCATATCACTGGGAAGAGGGGGTGTCTGTGGTTCAGAGAGGTCCTCACCTCAGGGGGTTTCACATACTCTTCTACATCCCATACTTTCTTCTGGGACTTGGTGATGCCCTTGACCTTCGTGATGACAGAGCTCTCAGGCCCAGTCTCACTGTCCTGGTAGCCTTTCTGAATGATGAATACATACCTATCAAGTAGAGAGAGCACCCAGGACGGCTTAGGGCTCCCTCAGGGGCACCTGGGGCTGCCCTTTGGTCTGCTCTCCAGGGGGAATGCCTTCCCCCATCCAGAGCCCTCCTTTGGGAGTCCCCTAGGGGGAAACTGGCTCAATAAAGGACTTTTCCCTAGGGCTGCCCCATTACCACTCTGGAATCATTTCTCTCATTTTTGTTACTCTAAAAGGGGGGAAATTGGGTCTGGCCAGCTTCCTGAGCCCTTCTTTCCCAACAGCCTCTAGCATCCTTCACAATCAACTCTGCTCCATCTCTGTTTTCCACCCTGCTCTTTCCTACCCTATCCTACCCTATCACTCCCCCTCATCTTCTAGGTCTGTCTCCTTCCTCTCTCAGCTATGCCTTCTACTGCCTTCTGACCCTCCTCCTCCTTCTGCCTCCTCCTGGCCCCCAAGTCTATTCTTTCCCGCTGCCTTCCAGATCCCTACCCTTTCTTGTCCCTCAGGTCTATCCCCTTCTGGCTCCCCTTCCTCTGTCCCTTCCTGCCCCACCCCAAATCAGTCCCACATCTGCCCCTTCTCCTTGTGTCCCTTTTTGCCCCCCCCCCCATTGCTCCCCCAGGTCCTTCCCTTCTTGTCCCGCCCCATGTCTATCTTCTCCAGCAAACAGCTGCCCCGTTGTCCCATTTGTCCTCTCCCTGCTGCCCTCAGGTGTATCCTCTCCTGCCCTCCCCCAGGTCTGTCCCTTCCTGCCCCCCCCAGTTCTGTCCCTTCGTGCTCCCCCTGGGTCCTCCTTTTCCTGCTCCCCATGTCTTTCTTCTCCTGCACCCCTAGCCCGTCAAGCTTCTTTTGCCCCTCCAGATCCGTCCCCTCCAGCCCCCTCCTATCTGTTCCTCCTTCCCTTTGCCCTTCCCCCAGGGCCGAACCGCACCAGACAAAGTAGAGAAGGATGAGTAGCTGCACTGTGCGGTAGATGAAGCCCAAGTTTCTGTTCTTCACCACGATCACCTTGGGCGTCTCGTAGTCCCAGAAACCCCAGAAGACATTCCAACAGGTCTTGGCCTTGTGCCGGGCCGAACGCTCCTTCTCAGGGGCTGCTGGTTCAGAGGTATCCATGAGGAAGTGGGGTTCTGGGACCCCGGTCCCCTGCTCCCCCTCTGCCGGATCCGGAGCACAGGAGACACCCTCCAGTCCCTGGGCCCCTTGAGCCGTCTGTGGCATGGGCCGCTCGCTGCCTGCCAAGCCGCCTCTGCGCTTCCCAGCACACTGACCGGTCCCTCCGGTCCCAAAGTGCCCCGGCCACCCCTTCGGGGCGGTGATGGGGGAGCGGAGATGCCCGCGACAGCCACGCCCCCTCCCGGTCAGCCACCGCCCCTACACCCCCCTCCAGGTCTCCTCCCTCGTCCGTCCCCGCCTCTCACCCCTGGCCCCACTCCTCAGCAGGCAGCTGGGAGTTGGGGGATTTACGAGGTTGGATACCTCCCTGACCGGCCAGCTTCCCCGCTGCTCTGCCTCTCCCAAGGACGACGCATACCGTGTTAAGTAAAGCAGGTAAGGCGCCTTTGGCATCGGGGGAGACTGGAGGATGGGGGCTTGTGCCCAGGGATCATTCTCTCTCCCCCTCTACTCTTTAGGTGCCTAGGATTGAGACCATCCTGTGTTCCCTGAAACCCTCTGGAAGCGTTTTGCGGAGACCTTTGGAGGGCTGGCCCTAGGAGAGGGGATCCCAAGAGAAGGCATCTGTGCCCGTTCTGGCCACGGGAAAACACCCCACCGCCACGGCTATGGCAGGTCAGAGACGGGAACCTTCTTCCATTCCCCTGCGGGTCCCCAGGGAGACCTGAGTGAGATGTATTCGGGAATAAGGCGTGGGGCGTTCCGTGATGGTGGGAATGGGAAACACAAGCCATCCTGGAGAACAAACCGTTCACTGGCTAGCTCCCACCTAGCTCTCTCCAGGCCCTGCATCTGAGAGTGGCAGACACTGCTGGCTTGAGTCGTGAGGGCAGGGGGTGACACACAGTCGGAAGAGTTCCCCCCTTAGCCTTCTTGGAATTCTCTGCTCTAGAGTTTAAAGTGGGGAAAGAAAAATCCCGCAGAGTTGCATCCCCACTCCCCACGCTTCTTCCACCCTGGGTTTTGGAGAGCAGGGCACAGAGAAGGGGAACTAAGGAAGAGAGCAGAAAGAAAAGCTGGCGAGAAGAGGAAGGTGGGGCATGAAGAGGGCCGCAGAAGACCTCGGAAGGCAGTGCTCTGGGACGGAAAGAGTATTGGATTTGGAGGCAGGCAGGCTGAGGCAGAACCCCAACCATGCCTCCTGCTCCCTGTGTGAGTCCGAGCAAATTATTCTCTGTGCCTCAGTTTCCTCTTCTATAGAAAGAGGGTGTTGTGTTTGATAACCTCTGAGGTCCCTTTCAGCTACAAGTCTATGATCCTAGTATCTCTTGCTGTTCAGGGTTCTAGTACATGCCTCTGTTTGCTTGTCTGTAAAATAGACAAGATCGGCATTACCTAGTTTTATAGGGCCATTGTGGGGATAAGCTGTTATCCCCAAAACATAGTTACACGATTTTCCCAGCATTAGTAAAATACCTAGTATATGTAAGATTGCTGGGGATATGACCCCTGCCCTCATGGAGCTTCCAGTCTACTGAAACATAACTATGGTCATTTATTATTTTGGCCATCATCCTATTATCAAGAAGGCAGGCAAGCATTTATGAAGCACCTATTGTATTCCAGGAACCTACTAGGTGCTAGGGTGTTAAGGCAAAAATGAAATGATTCCTGCTCTCAGGGAGCTTACTTTTTATTGCAGAAGACAGCATGTACATATGTAGGTGTATACAAAATAGACATAAAGTAATTTTGGCAGGGAGACACCAGAAGGTGGGGGGGTCTAGAAAATCTTCATGTAGAAGGTGGTAATTGAGCTTAGAAAGAAACTAGGGATTCAAGGAAATGAGTGGGAGGAATGAGGGAACAGGCTGTACAAAGACATGGAGATGGGATAAAGAGTATCAAAGCCTCTAATGTCCTGGTCTGGTCCGTTTAACAAAATAGGCCATCCCACAGAATACCTACTTTCCATTGGAAGACAAGGATGATAAAATACTTTCAATCCCTGTGGCAGATTTCATGAAATTCCCAAGGCAATGGAGAGCTAGAAGAGAGACTTTCTTTCCTTTTTTTAAAATTCTTTTTCTTTCCCTACCTTTTGCCACTTTCTACCCTTTCTCAAACCATCTCTTTCTCTCTTTCAGTTTCCCTTTCTCTCCCCTTTCTTTTTTTCTTCTTTTCTCCCTGATACTCCCCTCTCTGCTTCTCCCTTTTGGTCTCTCTTGCTTTAAAAAAATTAAACATTTTATTTAAAACCTTTCGTACCATTGTACAAACAACTAAATTTGCCTTGGTATCTATTTATGTTCAAATCATTAAAAAAATTTTTTTATTTTAACTTAGCCAAAATGAGTATTTTAAAATGATTTAATTTATCTGATGAAGTAAAACCACTGGATTATTTGGTTCATCAGTTTTGTGGATTCAGAATGACAAAATTTTATTCATTCAAATTCAAAGTTCAGGGTTTTTCTTTGGTTTTTAGAAAAAAAAATATACTCTCTCAAACCCCATTCATTCCTTGACTTCTTGCAATATGGCTTCTACTCCCATCCTTTCCATTAAAATGCTTTATCCTAAATCGCTCATGACTCAAGAATCCTCACATATTAACTTCTTTAAACCTTTCCCTTCCCTTCCATGGCATTTCATTCACCCAGTTCTCTTTCTATCTCTCTGATGGCTCATTATCTGTCTATACTGGCTTCAGTCCTCCTGTTAACAAAAAATAGACATTTTCCAAGAGGGAAGAAAGAAATCTTTTCTTCAGTATCTTTCTTTCCCTCCAGGGTTTTTTTTTTAATTTTTTATTAATTTATTTATTTTTAGTTTTCAACATTCACTTCCACAAGATTTTGAATTCCAATTTTTCTCCCCATCTCTCCTCTCCCCCACCCCAAGATGGGGAGCATTCTGAATACCCCATCCCCCAATCTGCCCTCCCTTTTATCACCTCCCCCTTCCTCTTATCCCCTTCCCCTTCTATTTTCCTATAGGGCAGGATAGATTTCTATATCCTGTTGCCTATATATCTTATTTTTCAGTTGCATGTAACATTCGTTTTTAAAACTATGAGTTCCAACTTCTCTCCCTTCCTCCCTCCCTTATTGAGAGGGCAAGCAATTGGATATATTGTAGTCATGCAAAACACTTCCAAATAGTCCTGTTGTGAACAACTGTCAAATCAATCATTTTCAATGCATGAAGTGTCATGACACAATTTCTGTGCCTCCTTCTAGTCCCCATCAGAATTCTTCATTCTCATTTGCTTTTCTGTTGTTTATAATTCACCCTTCCTCCATTCCTCTGGTTTTGCTTTTTCACGTTTTGCATTATTTCATAAAGGTCTCTCCAGATCTCTTGGATTTCCTCAGACTTGCAAGTCTTGATTGAATTATAACCTCTCTCTCCTCTCTCTCTTTACCCCTCCCCCCCACTTCTTTCCCTCCTCTCCAGATCTCTCTCCCTTTCCTTTCCTCCCTCCTCCCTTTTCTTCCTTCCTCCCTATCAACAAGTCTTTATTAAGGAGGTGTCAGGAACTGTTCTAGGCACTGGAGAAGCAAGGACAAAGAATGAAACAATCCATACTTGTAAAATGAGCTTCCATTCTATCCCTCTTCCTTTCCCTTTCCCTTTCCCTTTCCCTTCCCCCCTTCTCTCCTCCCTTTTTCTTCATGTCTCTTTCCTTCTTCTTTCTTTCTCTCCCTCTTTGTTCTCCCCTTTTGGGTTCTATTATATCTGTGTCATTCCTATTACTACAACTGCCTTAAAACAAACAAACAAAAGCTTAAATCCTCATTAATAGCTTGGAACTCTAGGAAATCTCTTCTGAGAGATTTGAATGATATAGCTCCATCCCTGCTCTGCTCCTGCCAGACAACCTTGATCACTGCAGGGACCTCTGAACCCTCCCAATAAGCCAGCTCCCCTCTCACTCTCCAAAGGGTACTGCTTGAGAAAGTCACAGTTGCTCAACCGTGAGGCAGAGAGGGAGGGTGATCATTCTGTGCCCCTGAGTACAGTTTCCCCCAGAGAGTTTTCTGTCTGATTAAAGAAGCCAAAATGATCCTGTGGGTCCTAGGAGAAATTCTGCCCCAATGACTGGTATGGAGGATTTTCAAAGTCTGGTGTGGTTCTTGTGAGAATCAGACTGGGGCTTTGTCCACAGTGACAGATGAGAGGGAGACAGAGAGTGAAAAGGAATGATAGTGATGGAGAGGGGAGAGGAAGGGTGGGATGGAAAGGGAAAGAAGGGAAGGGGGAAAGAGAGGGAGGGGAAGGAAGAGAGAGACATTTGGATGCTTGACCATCTTTGGCCCATAATTCCTAGTGATTCACAGGTAGTCAAGATTATGGGAATGGGCCACCCTGTCTGGCTAGGTGACACAACTTGGAGGTCTCACCAGAGTCTGTGACATGAATGTGCCAGAATACACTCACATCATTGTGTAGTGAGGTTCCAAATGAAGAGGCAAGTTAAAAACTGCTGTTGGTTGGATTCTGACTTTACAATAAGGGATGACAAAGAATTATGGTTCCAAAATTTTTGTTTAAGTAGGAAACCTGTAGTTCCAAAGCCCCCATTCATTTCTGGACCTCCTTTAGTTGTAACCCTTCACATTCATAAGACTGGAATAATCAACATAATATGACTGTGGCCATATAGTTTATTAGACATAGTGAAAAAGCAAGGAAAACTTAGTGCTCCCTACATAGAACCCTATGCCCGGTCATCTCCTGTAACTCCTCCTGACTACCCTTCCTGCTCCTGGGAGGCTAGGAAAAAGTCCTGAAGTATTTACAGATCATTGAGAGGGAGGAAAAAGGAAGGATGCATGCCTGTGTGCGTACATGTGTGTGTGTGTGTGTGTGTGTGTGTGTGTGTGTGTGTGTGTGACCCCAGGTCTGGATTTCTGAATTTAAACAGAAATATGGAGTGAGGTTGGTGTTTCTACTTTTGGTACATCATTCCATGGGGATTCAAGTTAACTGATTGTATCTGGCACTCAGGGCCTTCTCTCATTCTGGTCCCTGTTTCTGCTTCTAGTCAGGTCACTTTTGAAGGACTGGCACTGATTCAGTCACAACAGATAAAAACTTGGGCCAAGGCCTTCGGTGGTGCCCAGTCTGATGTAAGCTCTCCTGATGCCTGTCCCATTCATTGCAAGTAGGGGTTGTGGGACCTGTTGATGCAGGAGTCTGATTCTCAAAAGTCCACTGCTCTCCAATTTGGAACTATGCCCAAAGAGCTATAAAACTGTGCATACCCTTTGATCACTGTTAAGTCTGTGCCCCAAAAAGATAAAAAGGGGAGAAGGACTTATTTGTACAAAAAATATTTATAGCAGCTCTTTTTGTGGTGGCTAAAAATTGGAAATTGAGGAGATGCCCATCAATTGGGAAATGGCTCAACAAATCGTGGTATATGATTATAATAGAATATTATTGTGCTATGAGAAATGATAAGTAGGATAATTTCAGAAAAACCTGGAAAGATTGATACAAAGTGAAGTGAATAGAACCAGGAGGACATTATATACAGTAACAGCAACATTGTATGATGAAGAATTGTGAGTGGCTTAGCTATTCTCAGCAATACAATGATCCAAGACTGTCCTATCCACCTCCAGAGAAAGAACTGATGTCTGAATATAGACTGAAGCATACTGTTCTCTCTCTCTCTCTCTCTCTCTCTCTCTCTCTCTCTTTCTCCTTCCTTCCTTCTTCTTTCCCTTCTTCCTTTATTCTTTCTTTTTCTTTCTTTCTTCTTCTTTTTTTCTTTCTTCATCTTCTTGCACAAAGTGACTCATATAGAAATGTTTTACATGATTGCCCATGTAAAACCTGTATCATATTGCTTACCATCTCAGGGAGGGAGGAGGGAAGGGAGGGAGGGATAGAATTTGGAACTCAAAACTTTTAAAAAATGGATGATAAAAACTGTTTTTACATGTAATTGGGGGAAAATAAAATATTACTTAAAAAAAATTCCACTGCTCTTGCCCAAACAATGGGCAGAGAACTCCAGTTTGGCTATAGTTGTGCTCTGGTCTATGTACACTAAGTGGGCAGACTTGAAGTCTTTATCAAGGACCAGGAAAAGCAAGGGAGAAAACCCTTTCGGGGTGCCAGGATCCAGATGTCCTTCCCCTCCTGCATCTTCTTCTTGTAGGCATCTTCTTGCCTACTGTAAGAGCATGATCCCTAGGAACTGCACAAAGGGGTTAAGGCATGCCAGGCATCAGCAATCCCCTCCCAGTCCTCTCTCTGTGTGTCCCTAGATGATCATCTCCCTCCCCATCCCCACCCAGCCCCAAAGTGAACAATACTCCAGAAAAGATAAGAGAGCATGGTACAAGTTGGAGCATATCATAGGTGCAGGTTACACCTACACAAATCCAGCTTTCTCAAGAAATAACTCCTTCTGGCTCACACATATCTCTCTCTTTCCTCCTCTAAAGGTGGTCAATTCTCTCTTGCTCCCTGTAGTGACCATATACACTTATGTCAGATGGTCCATGTCTCTCAACTGGTGCATACACCTCTCATGCCAGCAGGAACCAGAGCAAAGGTTTCAGGTCCTTGCTTCTGATCTGCTTATTCACATGCATGCCAATCTCCTCCAAACTACTCATACCTGTTGGCAACTACTTACAAAGCATGACATTAAAGGGTCTGGGAAGAGCACCTGTTCAAAATATCTTCCCCGTCCATCTACTCAGAGAAGTTCCTTTTTTCAGAGGACAAAGCCTTTCATGGCAATTAGATGGTGTGGTATATAGAGTACTGGATTGGATGTCCTGGAAGACCTTATATCCTGGGCAAGTCACTGAAATTTCCTTTGGTCTCATTTTCTTCATCTGTAAATGGGGATAATAGTAGCACCTACATCCCAGGGTTGTTGTGAGGACCAAATGAGATAACTTACGGAAAGTGCTTTGTAAACCTTAAAGCCTGATATGAATGCCAGCTATTATGAAGGAGTTAGACCTAAGACGCAAAACTCAAAGGCTCTGAGATCAATGCCCATTGATTGGTGAACAGCTAAACAAATTGTGGTACATGAATGTAATAGAATATTATTGAACTGTAAGAAATGGTAGGTACAAAGACTACAAAGAAGTGTGGGAGGACTTATAGGAACTCATGCAGGGCAAGATAAGCAGAACCAGGAAAACAGTACACACCACAACTACAGCAAAGTTCATGGAAAGAACGTCAGAAACAAAAGAAAAGGAGCAGCTAGGTGGTGCAGTGGTTAGAACACCGACCCTGAAGTCAGGAGTACCTGAGTTCAAATCCAGCCTCAGACCAAACACTTGACACTTACTAGCTGTGTGACCCTGGGCAAGTCACTTAACCTCAATTGCCTAAAAACAAACAAACAAACAAACAAAAAGAAACAGAAGAAAAGAGATTGAACAATTCTAATGGCCACCCAGTTTGGCCTCAAGAAAGAGACTAAAGAATCTTGTTTACTTCACTTTTCCTCTTCTCTCCTCTCCTTTCCTCCCTCCTTCCCTCCCTCCCTCCCTCCCTTCTTTCCTTCTTCCTTCCTTCCTTCCTTCCTTCCTTCCTTCCTTCTTTCCTTTCTTCCTTCTCTCCTTTCCTCCTTCTTCAAATTGGCTTTTTCTTACTCCAGATTTTTCTCCATTTCTGTATTTTTGTTTCCTAAATTTATTCATTTCATGTCTTTGAAGAAATTCTTTGTTGTAGATTCACATTTTTCTTATCTCCTAACTGAGTTTTCAAATTCTGTGTTGGGAAATCTAGGTTCTGACCTATATTCACCCCTAATTCCTTGCTTTTGTTATTGTTGTTCGTTGTTCAATCATTTCCAGTCATATCCGACTCTTTGTGACCCCATTTGGGGTTTTCTTGGCAAAGATACTGGAGTGGTTTGCCATTTCCTTCACCTGCTCATTTTACAGATGAGGACCTGAGGCAAACAGGGTTAAGTGACTTGCCCAGGGTCACCCAGCTAGTAAGTATCTGAGGCCAGATTTGATTTCAGGAATATGAGACTTTCTCACTCCAGGCCCAGCACTATGCACTGTGTCACCCAGCTGCCCTAATTTCTTATTTTATTGATTTCATCTCTCCTTTAAACAATTCTAGGGTTCCTTGTTGTTGTTCCATATTCTCTCTCTTTGGAGAGCCCCTAGGATTCTGTGTATTATCAGGTATTGGCTTGCTTTCCTTTGTCTTATAGTATTTATTAAGAAAGCTTGATAATCTTTTTTGAAAATTCACTACTTATCTGTGCTTCTGGTTTTAGATTCTTCTCTGTTGCTTTATTTACTTGTGCTCTGGGCTTTTATTGAGCACTTTTCCCTCGACATTTTTGGTGTTTTAGCTTGAATTTTTTTTTCATATCTCGTGTTACTCACTTTCTGGCTTCTCTGCCATTACTGGTGGGAACACTGCCAATGCTGGCCTGCCAGACTGCCTCAACCTTTTTGCTGAAGGATATAGTGTTCCCTGGCCCTGTCCATGCCTTCAGTGCTGTGGTGGAATGGGGAAAGGAATAACTCCAACAAGGTTTCAGTCTCTTTTCCTTCAGACCTGACACAGCTATGGATGTATACTGGCTCCCTGCCCCAATTCCTCTCTTGATCCCCCTCCTTTTCTTCCTGCCATCTAAATAAGCATCTGTTGCCTTTTGTGGGGTAGAAGAAAGGGAAAAAGAATAAACTGGGCACAGCCTCTGAAACCTTTGGCATCTCTAACCTAGGACTGAGCTTCTATCAGAAGACAGCACATTTTGAACCTGTCCCCTCTTGCTACATTTGACTGGGCAGGGGTTCCAGGGACAGGGGTTCCAGTAGAGTCTTTGAATCAGAAACAAGAGGAGGGGATCCTAAAATGGGTCCTAGGTGTAAGGCTGAGATTAGCTTGTGTCCCATTGGCTGGAGGCTGGTTGGGGAGAGGTGTGCTGAATGAGTGTTTTGAGGATCTGAGTTTTCCACTGCTATTTCATAAGTATTTTATCTTCTTGGCATCTTCTCTTTTTTGTCTTGTAGATTCAGCTGTGCAATGTGGTACATAACTCTTCTCTTCCTCCTCCTCCTCCTCTCTGTTTAGAGAGTTTAAAGTATCAGGAAAAGGGGACTAATCCTTCAACTTGTAGGTCACATGATTTGGAAGTCTATCTTGATTTTTTTTTTAGAAAGGTTGGAAACAGGCATTACATTTAAAAAGTATTTTCTCTTTAATAGAAAATTCAAGGGCAGCTAGATGGCACAGTGGATAGAGCACCGGCCCTGAAGTCAGGAGGACCTGAGTTCAAATCCGGCATCAGACCAAACACTTGACACATACTAGCTATGTGACCTTGGGCAAGTCACTTAACCCTGATTTCCTCACTTAAAAAAAAAAAAGAAAAGAAAATTCAGCTTTGAAGATTCTTCTCCAGCAAGTTTATTGACTATGCATTTGCTAAAGTTATGCAGGGTTCTATAACAGATGAAACTATGGAGGTAACTATTCAACGCCTTTTCATGAGTGTAGGTACCAATCAAACATTTGTTATTAGTTACTCACTATGTACCGGGTGCTATCCTAGACACTGTGGATACTGTGGCAAGAATGAAACAGTCCTTGCCCTTGAAGACATTATAATCTAGCTAGAGGAAACAATGTGTGAACGTAGAGGAAGGGTTGATTGACGAACTCCTGGTGAACCGAATTTCTTTTAGCCCAACTGATAAAATTATAGGATATAAAGGGAAGGACACAGATAGATACTATGAAGTGTGAAGGCTTTAGAGGAAATAGGAAGAAATGTTCATGTTTTTAAGGAAGGAAGAAGTTCCTTTATCCAGCTTGATGGAATTATAGAGCAGCTAGCTAGTCACTGGATGACCCTTAAAAAGTGTTCTCTCTGGCAGTACAAAAAACAGTCAGTTACAAGGGATGAACCCAGCTCTTGAGAAGGAATTGATTTTTACCTTCTGCCTTGTACCTCTTCTACACCTAGTAAATGGGGAAAGGATTTTTTTTTCTCCTCCCCACTCCATTGGTAATGACACCTAGCAGTGGAGCGACTCATGCAGATTCTCACAGTCATTTGGTGGGTCAAAAAACATTTATTAAACACCTACCATGTGCCTGACGCTGTCCTAAGCTCCTGCCCTCAAGTTGCTTATAATCTAATGGAGGAATGACAACATGCAAAAGAAAGGTAAAAAGAGAAGGAGGGGGAAAGTATCTGGAGTGGGGGCATAATGGCAAAGTTGAAAGCAGTATAGCTGGGTGGGAAATAAAGAGATGGCTGGCTTTAGAATTCCATTTTTAGAGTTGAGAGAAAACTGAGCCCAGCCCTGAGGAGTCTAGTTGAGTTTTTTTTGGGGGGGGGCAATTGGGGTTAAATGACTTGCCCAGGGTCACACAGCTAGTAAGTGTCAAGTGTTTGGTCTGAGGCCAAATCTGAACTCAGGTCCTCCTGACTTCAGGGCCGGTGCACTATCCACTGCGCCACCTAGCCACCCCACTAGTTGAGTTTTGAAGAGGAGAAAAACAGTACAAAGTAACCCAGCTGAGTGACCTGCCCAGTAGAGATATCAGCATCCAAGGGAGCTCCTTGAGAACATCGAGAAGAGAAAGCACCTCAGGTCCTTGCGGTGCTAGGGAAATGGGTTGTCTCAATCACATGTGTTGTGTGTGTGTGTGTGTGTGTGTGTGTAATGTGTGTGTGCCTTTCTACTAAAGTACTCTAACGTTGTCCATTTTTCATACTGACACTGTATGTATTTGTGGGAAAGTGTGTCCCAAGTTTATGGGGATGGATATTTTGTAGCTACTGTTCTTGTGATACCATCTCAACAAATGCCTTTGCTTTGAGCTAATTGTGTCTTCTGGCAGACTATTAAAGGTAAACACATCAGTGGGAGTTTATGAGCTCTTGTTTCAAGACTGCAACGCCACATCTTTGGGAGGGTTGTTCCCTGGGGAACTCCAGAAGGAGTACTGCAAAGGCTGCACCAAGTTTGCTTCGGTACAAGGCGTAGGCAGTGGATGAGTCACTCCCCTTCCTCTGCTGGGCTGGATCCTTGAGGGATGTGATGTCTTGGCTGATGGATCAGTCTGTTGCCAGGTCGCACAGGTCATTTGGCTGCTATGGCTCCTTCTGGGGTCTGGCTGCAGCTGCTGCTGGCTCTGGTTACTGCTTGGATGTCTCATGGCTTTGATGGTTCTTCCAGTTTTATTGGTTGCCTAGGTAGTTCCCTCCCAGAATGCTTGCTTGCTGAAGATTAGGAAGGGAAGCAGGTATCACATGAACCTCACCCTTATCTGAAACAGACAAAGGAGAATTGAACATATTCTTGTGTGTGCGCCTGCATGTGTGTGTGTGTGTTTGTACAGTCTGGAACAGTAATACATTAAACTCAACAAAGAAAAAAAAGTGAGGATAATAGGGAAAGGAAACAGATTTCAGAGGAAGGATGGAGTTGGGGAGGGAATGGTCAGAAGCAAAACAAATTTCAACTGGATGGTAAAGAGAGGATTCAAATATAAGGAAGTGTAAGAACCAGTGAATGGGGCCAGAGAGGGAGGTAGGAGGGACAGTGGAGTGGAAGCAGATGGCTTTAATTACAGATCACTAGCTTTGATCACATTCCTTCTTCTTTGTGAAGGGGAGGTCACAGAGAGGAAGAAGTCTGAGGACACGAAGGAGGAAAGTACCCAATTAACAATCCTAACTGTGACTGTGAATGAGATGAACTCATCTATAAAATGGGTGTATGGAAAGGAGTGGGTAAGGGGCAACGATGCCGGCGTCTTTAGACAAGATGGTCACCAACAAGAGAGGAACCAGCCCAAACCTTCCCATTTTACTAACAGACAGTCTCAGGAGTGGTTGGTTGAACTGTCTGTGCAGAGGCAAAATGTGAGATGCCTCATTAGTAGCCTTGCTTTACATTCTGATGAGGTTGAGACATTAGCCATCAGGTAGATTATAATAGTAGTTGTAAGTTAAGTTTCTGAATCCAACAGGCCCTCCAACATTGACTATTCCATGGGTGACATTTTGGTGTTGTTCAGTTGTTTCAATTGTGTCTGACTCTTTGTGACTATTTAGGATTTTCTTTTTTTGGGGGGGGGGAGAAGTGTGAGGCAATTGGGGTTAAGTGACTTGCCCAGAGGTTCACACAGCTAGTGAATATCATGTGTCTGAGGCTGGATTTGAACTCAGGTCCTCCTGACTCCAGGGCCAGTGCTCTATCCACTGCATCACCTAGCTGCCCTCTATTTGGGGTTTTCTCGGCAAAAATAATGAAGTGGTTTGCCATTTCCTTCTTCAGTTCATTTTACAGATGAAGAAACTGAGGCAAACTTGCCCAGAGTCACCCAGCTAGTAAGTGTCTGAGGTCAGATTTGAGCTCAGGTTTTCCTGACTTCAGGCCTGGTGCCCTATGCACTATGATGCCACCTAACTGGCATTTCAAATGCTCTTAATTTCAGAATCTGACTCCTCCAACAGCGTCTGTAACTTTCCAAACTGAGTTGGCATTTGTTGTTGCTGTTTAAAGCAACAAGCATGTGACTTTGGAGCATCCCTATGCAACTAGACTTTTTAGCCAAGAGAAAGAACTTTATAAATAAAAACATTAGGATTTCTTTTTCTGCCTTCTTTTGGATTCTGGGCATCCTGGACCATGGACACAGCTGAAGTTGCTTGCTTTCTACTTGGCACATAATTTTGGTTTTAGAGAGGTCTGAGAGGTTATGGAAATCAGAGAAAATGTCTAGTGGTCTGTCTTGTTGCTCATATGGCCCAGAAGGCTCTGGAAAGCAACAAAAAAAATTAAGAAAGAAACATTGCCATGTCCTAGAATCTGCCTCCACCTTACCCTCCAAGTTGAGAGAATGCTTTGTGACTTGTTTTCATCCTGAGTCCCTCTGTGTGTGCACACATTTGCTTTGGATGAGCAGTAGTGAACAAAGGTGGTGGGTAGAGATTTACAGAACCTGAAATAGAGGAATAATTCAGCTCACTTCAATTCATTCAATCCCCCCACAACAACCAAAGTAATATTCCTAATGGATCATTCTGATCATGTCATTTTCCTGCTTAAAAAGTTCCAGTGGCTTCCTCATGCCTCTAGGATAAACTAGGACCTCTTCTTGGTATTTGAAGCCCCTCATAGACTGGCTCCAGTCTACTCTTTCGAGCAGATTACATATTATTCTCCTTCATGCACTCTATGCACTAGCCAAAGTGGTCTACCCTCTGGTCTTCATACACTCCACTCTCTCTCCCATCACCAAGTCTTTGCGCGCTGTCTTCCATGACCAGAACATCCTCTCTCTTCCCATCTGGCTCTTAGAGTCTCTGGCTTCCTTCAAAGCTCAGCTCAAGTGGCCCCAGTTTTTAAGCCTGCCTTCTCACCTCCTGATTTTCTTTCCATGTTATTTATATTGACTTCTTTGTTTACAGGATTCCCCTCTTCCCCCATAGAATGTAAATTTGTGGAGGGCAGGGGATATTTCATTTTGGGATTTTGTGTCTGCAGGACCTAGCACAGAACTTGGCACTTAAATGCTTATTGTTGTTATTTAGTGTCTATCATGTGCCAGGCACTGTAGACACAAAGACAAAAAAAAGTCTCTGTCCTCAGGGAGCTTACATTCTCAGCCCAGAAAACAAAAGTAAGAAAATGAGGCCAGATGAGAAGATGGTGACCACCAGGAACTGGTTTAATCAAAGACACAGCAAATGATCCAGAATGGAGGAAAGTTATGTCCTGAAAGCTCTGAGGACTTGGAAGGAATTTCGTGGGAGATAACCAAAGCATGGGAAAGGATTTTAGGAAATGAAAGGGAATTTTTATATAAATTTGAAAAACAAACTTATCCAATATTGAGTAGTGGGAGAGAAATGAATGTATTAGCTGACCTATCCCCTAACAGAAGAGCTGTAATACTTATTTTCTTTCAGGGATGCTTCTGGGTCCATTCACAAAGGTGGGCATCTTGAAGCTGCTATTGACCTCCCTCCTCCTATCCCAAGGTTCCATGAAATTTCACAAGGTGAGAATGTTACTGTTCCTGAACTCCTTTAATGGGTTTCTTCCCATCCCAAAATTGCCCCATTTCTCCCTGAAACTCATAATTGAGGTGGGGAATGCCCTGGATGGAGCCTCCTTCTCCTTCCTCTGGGTCCAGCTCCCAAAACGGGATGCTCAGGAAGAACAATGGATATATTGGAATGGAAATATCCTTTGCTCTTTCTCCTGAGGCTCCCATCTTAGAAAATGACCTCAGTATCTTTATTTCTCAGGTCAACTGGTATTCCCTTAACTAAGTTTCTGTGGGGGTCTACTTTTATTGCAAAGCACCAGTACTCTAGACATACAAAATCACCATTACTCATACTTAAGTTCCCATACTTAATAATAGGTACAAGTAAATCAATAGACATTAATATTTAAATATTCAAATGATCAAATTTATATAACAAGAACTATTCAGACTTATAAAGGAAAAACACACAGGAAACCTGTTTAAAATTTTTAAATGTTTTTGAAATCTTTAAAAAATGTTAAATTTTTGGAAAAATATTTAAAATTTTTAGAATGCTTTTAAAATTTAAAAATTTTTCTAAGATAGCCAAAGATTCCCAAGTAGAAAATTTCTTCAGTAGGTCCCTGTTAATGCAAAGGGCACCTCCATGAATCCCAGGTGATGGTACTGGCTCACCTATATGGGCAGTGATATGACACCCACACTCCCTTTCTGGCTCACTCATCCCACTCACCCTGCCCCCACCAATGCATATTTGGCATCCTTCAGGAGTCAGGGGGCAAGCCATGGCCACAACCACATAACCATGACAAAAATTCTCTCTGTGAGTATACTTCTACTGCTTACCACTGAGTCCCCACTGGTGTTTCCCATTTATAAAAAATTCAGTCTCCATGATACCACAAACTCTTTAAAAAATTATGGATATCTTTTGCTTTTGTTGTTGTTTTTTATTTCACCAATGTTTCCCCTAGTATACCTGCTCTCCTCTTTCCAAAAAGTCATCTCATATAACAAAAAATATTTTAAAATAAAAATGAGAAAAATCAGCAAAAGTGGTCCATACATTGGAAAAAGTCTAAAAAATATGTGCAGTGTATTTTCTTTTGGATTGCAGATGGTCCATAAAGATAGTTAAAGTAGCTTTATCTTTGGTTCATAATTTCTATTTTAGAGAGATCTGAGAAGTCTTGGGGATCAGAGAAAATACCTCGTCTTCCATTTTGTTGTTCTTAGAGGGGTTGATGTTTGTATTGTGGAGTAGATAATTGCATGATTAATAGAGTGATTTCAGGCACAGGTGAGTACAAGTCTGATTGAATGTTATTTTCTCTCTACTCAGCATATAGAATGGTAAGCCAGTTCCTCACACACTGTGAGTTTCATTTGGTGTTGAGGATGGAATTCTGACGAAACAAAACAAAAGAAAAAACAAAAAAGGCCTGTTAGGACAGAAAGGAAAGAGAGAAGTAGGCTTAAGATTGATTTTGTTATTTTCCTCTTAACCAGGGTCATCATGACACCTGTACTTCTCCATCCTTGAGATGGGATCCTGTTAAGGAATATTCATAAGGGGGATGAATGAAGCCTTATTTTGAACTCAGAATAGAATCATTCAATCTTAAGAAAAAGTTGTTGTTTTTTTTTTTTTTTAGTGAAAATGTCCTAGTGAACCCATGTCCGTGGGCAGAATAGAGATAAAGCAGAACCTTGTAAGTAACTGCAGTGTGTAAGGCAGATCTGAGGGAGTACTCCAAGAAGCGAGGGTGACAAAGATAAGGATTCAGAGGTCTTATAACTGATAAAGTCAAAACTACAAAAACGAAAATTTAAAAATCCTCCCTTGCAAAGTGTTGAAGATTTCCTACCTCAAAAATGAGAAAAGAATAGACCAAATTTTATAGGAAAAGTATATCTCTCCCTATGAAAATAGAAAATAAGCTAAGAAATTTTAAAAGTAAAGAGCAGATGGTTTGGTTTTTATTAGAGGCATTATGTCAAATAACCTACAGGCAATGGGAAGCCAGGACAGCAAGGAAAAGGCAAAGAAATTGTAGTGATTTGATGGTAGGTCAAGTGATGCACTGCCTGGGGGGGGGGGTACTAGAATATGCATGACCCATGGTGGGTCTCATGTCCTTTATCAACCTGAAGTATTTTTAAGAATGAAGAGGAAATAATTACTAGATCAGAATCTAGAGTCTCTAATAGAACTGAGCTGGGCCAAATCTGTGAAGACTTTGTTTAAAAAAATGAAGAAGAAAGAAAAAAAAATGAAGAACCAGATGACACCTGGTTACTGAGTCTATCAATCAGGTCCCGAGTTCATTAGGTTAGATCACAGTGATTTTTTAAAGATGATTAGTACAGATGAAGGACTGGTCCAAACCATTAAAACTATGGTAATAGAAGGTAGAGGATTAGTGGAAAAGATTCTCCTACACTGGATTTTTTGTGTTTGGAGGAGGCGATAGCCTGTTCCCCATACTAATGAATACACAGTGAAGCCTTGGGAAATTCTGGTGAAATGGATATATTTGGACTTGACCCAGGATAGAGAAAGGCTAGGACTAATAGAAGGCATTGAGAATAAGAGGAGAATGTTGTTTAGAGCATCTTGGAACAGTAACCTAACTGCACTCTTTTTTTTTTTTTAATTTTTAGGCAGTTGGGGTTAAGTGACTTGTCCAGGAATTGTAAGAGACTTACACAGCTAGTAAGTGTCAAGTGTTTGGTCTGAGGCTGGATTTGAACTCAGGTCCTCCTGACTCCAGGGCCAGTGCTCTATCTACTATACCACCTAGCTGCCCCTCTAACTGCACTCTTTTCCTTCTTGGAGGGGGGGACCCAAGACTGTGGAACACATCCACGACAGCTCTGAGACCAAGTGAGGGTGCTAGTTCAGAAATGAAATATGTTCTTTCTCTGTAGAATAGGAAACCAAATGAGGGTAATAATGCCTTTCAGGGTCAAAACAATAGGAACCAAGGCAATCCTGGGAATTATGGCCAGGGACAAGATAAGTCCGACAATGAATGAGGCCATATAAGAGGAGAGCTGTGGTTTAAATAGGGCAGCTAGGTGGCACCATAGTACACAGAGGGCTGAGCCTGGAGTCAGGAAGACTCCTCTTCTGAGTTCAAATCTGGCTTCAGACACTTACTAGTTGTGTGACCCTGGGCAAGTCACTTAACCCTGTTTGCCTCAGTTTCCTCATCTGTAAAATGAGCTGGAGAAGGAAATGACAAAGTACTCCAGTGTCTTTGCCAAGAAAACCCCAAATAGTATCATGAAAAACAACAATGGTTTAAACCAAGGCAGAGATCTATTAGTGGCAAATCACTGTCAGAATTAGGAGATAGTGAGAGAGAAAAAAAACCTGACCTCTCCCTCAAATCAAAGAAACAGTAGAAATTTTTTATTCTTTTGGTCTCGAGTATAGGTCAATTGAGATGAAACTAGTACCTTAGCTTTACTGGGAAAAGATCTAAACTTTTCATAGAGGTTTGGTGGTCCCCTTGTTAAGTTCTGACAGGTGGACAATCACCTCTTTCTGGAACTGGTTATTTGGCATAAGAAAGGTAGAGACCAGTACATGCTGGCACTATTGTTCAGTCATTTCAATTGTGTCCAACTCGTCGTGACCCCGTTTGGGGTTTTCTTGGCAAAGATACTAGAGTGGTTTGCTATTTTCTTCTCCAGCTCATTTTACAGATGAGGAAACTGAGGCAAACAGAAATAAGTGATTTGGCCAAGGTTGTACAGCTAGTGAGTGTCTGAGACTGGATTTGAACTCAGGAAAATGAGTCTTTCTGACTCCCAGCCAGTCACTCTATCCACCGCACCACCTAGCTGCCCATGGGGCACTATTCAGCAATAGTCAATAAACATTTATGAAACACTATGAGCCAGGCACTGTGCTGTGCACTGGGGATAGAAGTATGAAATAGATAGACATTTGCTGCCTCAGGGAGCTTACAGTCTAATGAGGGAAAACAACCCACAAAAGAAAGCTGAAAGACTTGGGGAGGGGAAGGTGTGGGGAGAGATGGTAGAGAAGCTAAAAAACCATCTAAACTATTAGATACTGGTTCATAAATGACCTTAATACTAGACTCAGTAAGAGAAAATGCAAAAAACCAAAGAAACAAAACAAATCTCTGAACCAGTCTTGGATAAATGATTTCAGAGACTTAAAAACCCCGGGCTAGGAAATAGGGCAGCTAGGTGGCACCATAGTACACAGAAAGTTAAAGATCACAGAGTGGTCCAAGGAGATCTGTAGAGTAGTCAGCATTACAGGCAGAAGCAATCATTGGCATGGATGGATGAAGTAAAAACTTTGCCCTATGTCAGAATCTGAAAATTAGCATTTAATTATTGGTAGAAAAAGTCTGATGGGATCTGGTAGTCTTGTCTCTCTGCCCCAAAGTTGTTAATACCTCTTGGTAGAGAATTGAAGGAAGAGATAAGGAGATTAACGAATTCTTGAAGGACTTGGAATAGGAAGGGATAATTCAGAAAACAATTAATTCATATGATTCCCCTCTGAGTCAGAAAAAAAGGCAAGTGACTTCTCTCAGCAATACAAGGATCTAAGACATCCCCAAAAGTTTCATGACAGAAAATGCTATCCTCAGCCAGAGAAAGAACTATGGAGTCTGAATGCATATTGAAGCACACTATTTGCTCTTTTTTTCCCCCCTTCGGTTTTGTTTTGTTTCTTTTTTCTTGTGGTTCCTCCTATTGATTCTAATTCTTCTTTATAACATGACTAATGTGAAAATGTATTTAACAGAAATGTGTATGTAGAGCCTATATCAGATCGCATGTCGTCTTGGGGAGGGAGGTGGGGAAGGAGGGCGAGAAAGTTTAAAACTCAAAAGCTTATGGAAGTGATTGTTGAAAACTAAAAATAAAATAATTAATTTTTTTAAAAGGCAAGCAAATGGAGAATTTACAGTGGCCTACAGAAATTTCATGCCAAGACTGAACCCATTAATGGAGCCCTTCTCAATATTTTGAAAATGATAAATAGGAAGTGGGGGGAATTATAGAACATTAACTACCCAAGATGAAATGGTCACTAGCCCCGCAGAAACTACAGAAAGGGCAATTACCAGTTAAATGGATTTTGAAGGGAATATTGATTCCTCAACCAGTAGTGGACAAAATTTTAGCTCTAAATCCCCCAAGAGATCAAAGAGGTACAAAAGTCAGTAGGATTATTTGGCTTCTGGAGAAGCCATATTCCCCATTTAGGTATGCTGTTAGCCCCAATTTATGAGGTAAAGAGAACATTAAGTTACTTTAAGTGGGGCCAAATAATGATATGCATTAGAGCAAGTAAGAGAGACTACACAACAGGTCACATCATTAGTTCCAATCTCCTTTGGTTAGAAGTTAAATACTTGTGGAGATTTTTATGACTTGGTCTCTGTGGGCCAAGCTAAAGAAGGACAATGAGAAAGCTTACATTTCAGTAAGATTTTGGTGCAGGAAAATGACTGGCCCACAGATTTACTATACAATTATGGGAAAAAAAATTTACTCTGTCAGAATATCACATCATTATAGAAACAGAGGAATTGAGTCAAGGCATGCTGATGACATTATAGACACTGAGCCCTATATTAACATGGGGGGGTGGGCAGCTAGGTGGTGCAGTGGATAGAGCACTGGCCCTGGAATTAGGAGGACCTGAGTTCAAATTCGGCCTGAGACACATGATATTCACTAGCTATTTGACCCTGGGCAAGTCACTTAACCCAATTGTCTAGCTTCCCCTCCCCCCCCCCAAGAAACAAAATGTGGTGAAAACCCATATTAACATGGGTCAAACCCCCCCTCTCTCCCTCACCCCCCAATATGTTGGGACCACCACAGCTCAGCGAGTACCAAAGTGGAAATGACTTATAGAGAAGAGAGGCAGTGCTGGGGAAACAAGGAATGGACTTCACTGGGATGACGGGCCAATCTGATCTTAGCAGCACTGGTCCTTGTGTGATAGAACAGTTCCATCCATCTCTTCCTAGCTCCATCCTCAAGATGCTCACTGGCATCCACTCATCCACATCAAGGTCTGTGCCAGCCAGTCAGAATCCACGTTCCTTTGTCTCTGCAGAAAATCGGGGAGACGTGCAGGGTACACCTGGAATGCTTCAGCGAGTGTTGCATCCACAATGAGAAAATGCAGAAGCTTTGCAGCAGGAGGACGCTTTTCATGCAGTGCAATAGGTGGAGGAAGGCGAGTCGTGGCTTTGTCCCTGGGTCGGTTGGAGGGACCGCAGCTGGCGGGGGAAGGGGAAGGAGAGAGGGCGCCATCTTCCCGCATCAGCCCATTCTATTGCTCTCTCCGTTACCTAGAGAACAAAGTGGAGGACAAGGAGGGGGAACCCAGATTGCTTCTTCTGTTTTTTTAATTGCTTTTTAAAAATTTTAAATTTTAAATTGCTTTATTTTATTTTTAATTGCTTTCTCCTTTTTTTTAAAAAAAGTTATTGATTATTTTAAATATTTCATTTCCTCCAAATTACATGTTAAAACAATTCTTAACATTTTTTTAAAAGTTTTGAGTTCCAAAATTCTATCCCTCCCCTCCCCCCTCCCTGAGACAGTAAGCAACCCAATATAGGTAATACATGTGCAAAAGAGTTATTGATTATTCATAATGGAGAGACAGCACGGCTATAGTGGATAGAGAGTTAGCTTTGGAGCCAGGGAGACCTGAGTTCAAATCCTGATTCTGACCCATACTGGCAATGTAAATCACTTAACTTGTCAGTGTCTAAAACAGTGGTGTCAAATTCAGATAGAAACCAGGGCCATTAAACTAAGGATCCCTGTGCTTAGAGAACACAGATTACCATTATCTATGTTCTATTGTGTTTTATTTATTTTGTTAAATATTTCCCAATTACATTTTTGGGGGGAGGCAATTGGGGTTAAGTGACTTGTCCAGGGCCACACAGCTAGTAAGTGTCTGAAGATCAGATCTGAGCTCAGGTCCTTTTGATTCCAGGGCTGGTACTCTATCCACTGTTCCACTTAGCTACCCTTCCCAATTACATTTTAATTTGGTTCTGTTGTGCTTGGGGGTATGCCTTCCATTGACATCTCTGCCCCAGGCCACCATCTTAAGGCAGTAGTTTGTGGTGAAAGCTCTAACCTCTCTGCATTGATAGAAGAAATTCATCAATGGGTGGGACCTGCCTACATCAATGGATGTCCTCCCCCATTGATAATGACGAATGATGTTGATTGAGTGCTTGAGGATTGCAAAACCCCTTTACAAACTCATATGATTCTCACAGGGCCCAGTGAGTTGAGCATTATAGGTCTTAAAATCCCCATTTTACAGATGAGGATGTTGGGCTTAGCAAGGTTAAGTGATAGGCCCAGGATCACAATGTGTAAGTTTCAGAAGCCAGGATTTGAACCCAAATCTCTCCTGACTTCAAGCTCAGTGTCTTTGCCAGCCCACCACACTGTGTCAGACCCTTCCCAACCACGAAAGTACCTTCCCCTGAAGACAACTGAGTGAGACAGGTGAGAATACTCCCACTAGCCGATGCTGCTTCGGGAGTTGACCATTTGCTGACAAAGGAGGTGAGGCAGTGGGGTAGTGGGTAGAGGGGCTGGCCTCAGAGTTATGAAGAGCATTTCAGCCACATCCTGGCATTTACCTTCTCCCACTCTATGTAACACCATCAGTTACAGAAAATTGTTTTTTGTTTGTTTTGCTTTTTGGTGAGGGAACTGGGGTTAAGTGACTTGCCCAGGGTCACACAGCTAGTAAGTGTCAAGTGTTTGGTCTGAGGCCGGATTTGAACTCAGGTCCTCTTGACTCCAGGGCCGGAATTACAGAGAATCTTCAATGAAAAAGTTCTCCCTCTTCCCCTCCCCCCCCAACTCCCTACTGCCAAAGTCACAAATCTGATATGAATAAGATGTTTCCTCATTATCTGTGTTGGGGAGTGGAGAAGGGGAGGAACCAAATCTCCCCCACTTATTCTCTGATGATGCCAGCATCATCTGATGTCCTTGGCTTGAGTATTTTCAAGTAAGGGGGTGTGGGGGCCCACTGGAGTTTATTGAATAGAGAAGGTGACCTTGTCAGACCTGCACATTAAGAAGATCCCTTTGGCAGCTGAGCGGGGTGGATGGATTGCAGTAGGGATGAGGCAGAACAATGGGAAGCTGCTGTAATAATTCAGGGGAGAGAAGATGTCTGAGTGAGGATGCAGACAACTGTGCCAGAGTAGTGGCTGTCTGAGAGGACAGAAGGGGACACATGGAAGAGATGTTGGGAAGGCAGAAATGACAAGACGACAACAGATGGGATACATGGGACCGATGTGAGTCAGGGATTGAGGATGACTTCTAAGTTTCAAGCCTGGATGACTGAGAGAATGGCGGTGCCCTTGACAGAACAGAGAAGGTGGGAAGATGGAGGGGTTTGGGGGGAGGGAAAGAGAATGAATTCTATTTTTGATATGTTAAGTTTGAGATGTTTCTGGGATGTCCAATTCAACTTACCCCAAAGGTAGCTGGTGATGAAAGAGTGGAGCTGAAGGAAGATTAAGGCTAGAATATACATCTGGGTATTATCTTCAAATAAGATAGTTTGGATGGAGAAGAGAAGAGAGCCTCAGAACAAAGCCTTGGGGGACACCAACAGTGGGTTCAAGTGACACGGATGAATATGCAGCCGGAGACTGAGGAGGGGTCAGATAGGGAGGAAGAGAACCAGGAGAGTGCCATGTCGTGAAAACCTAGAGAAAAGAGAGTATACAGGAGAAGAGGGTGAAGAAACAGTGTCAAAGATAGCAGAGCAATCAAGAAGGATGAGGATTAAGAAAAGGACATTTGATTTGTAATTATGAAATCATTGCAATTTTGGAGAGAGAAGTTCTGATTGAATGAGGAGGTCAGAAGTCAGACTGCAGAGAGTTAAGAAGAGAGTGAGAGGAAAGGAGATGGTTTGGAGATGGCCTTCTCAAGGAAGTTAGTCACAAAAGGGAGCAGAGATATAGAGTTACTGGGGGTAAAAGAATCAAGTCAGGATTTTTGTTTGGGTTTTTTTTTGTTTTATTTTTAGGATGAGGGATACCTGGGCATGGTTATAGCTAGTAGGGAAACAGCTAGTAGATTCGGAGATATTGAAGACTATGGAGAAAGTGAGGGTGATAGTGGGGACAATCTGTTTGGAGAAGATGGGAGAGGATGGAATCAATATAGAAGGGCTTGCCTTGGTGGAGAGAAGGGACACCTTCTCATGATTGATGTTATGAAAGAGGAGATGGGGAGGGTATATGTCTGAACAATTTGAGGCGGAGTAGAAAGGGAGAGGTTCATCTTCCCGGTGCAGAGACACGAGGTCTGGCAGAAAAGAAACACTACTTTGGTGCTGCAGAGCAACTGGTAATGTATAATTGCTTGATATTCTTTACCTGGAAACCTCTCATGGTTTCCTCCTGAGATCGCCTTCCATTTCTCTATCTTGTATGTACACAGTTATTTTCATGTTATCTTCGCCTTTGGAATATAAGCTCCTTGAGGTCCCGGACTGTGCTTTTGACATTTATCTCCATGGCTTAGCACAGTACCTGGTGCATAATAACAGATCTTAATGAAAGCTTGCTGATTGATTGATTGACTTGCTGATGGATGGTTTTTAACTGTTTGTTTATGTGACCTGATTCTCTTATAGAATGCAATAACCCAGCACGAATGTTTGGCACAAATACTGTCTGTGTTGTGCTACTGACCCAGCTTTCTTTTATCTATGCCAATTCTTCTCTATGGTCTTTTTTGATCTTATGAGACTTATAACTAGTGGTGGAAGTGCTGGGTCAAGGGACTGAACAGCTAAGTCATTTTCCTTGCTTAGGCCTAAATTGTTTGGGGGTCCTGACTTGACTGGGACAGTCAAAGTTGGGGTGTGTGTGAACACATAACCTACCTATTCCTTTAGCCTAATGGATATTTCTGCCATCACCACTCTGAGTGCCAGAGCAACTGTTGCGTTCCTACCAGCACTAGTCCCCAGACATTTTGTGTCCCAAAGACAATTTTCCTGCAGTGTATACCTTGGAGAAAGGTAGGTCTGAAACATCTCGCTTAGGGGAGCTACTTGGAAAGAAGGGCAACCCATTGGTTCACCTCAACCCTTCATCTTGCCACTTTCTCTAGTCTTTGGGGACTGTGGGGTGGGGAGAGAATTTTAAGAACAGAGGAGGAGGGAGCAGGGTTCCTCTATGGGAGAAGAATCCAATCCATGTGTTTTTGTAGAGGGAAGGAGACGTCTGCTCTAGTCATGAAGAGTGCCAAAGTGAATGCTGCCTCAGCACATATGAAGATGTTTTCCGTTGTATCCCAAAGACAGGAATGCTCACAAAATGTTTACATCTGGTGGGTCATCACAACTTACTAAGAATTTAAAAATCACTTAAAGCAGTTTGAGATTCTGCTGTTTGAAGCCTCTGTTTCTTCTCTCGAACCCCAGGATGAAGAATAGAACCGGAGCAAGTAAACAGAAACCAGAATTGGAGGTGAAAGGACGGGACTTCCCTATGATCCCAGAGCATGTGGGAGCGTGTCATGGACAAGGCCAAAGGGGCAACAGGGAGAGCAGTATTGGGTTGGAGGTTTTACTTCCTCCATGGAGCAGGCGTCCATCCAAAGCCAGGACACTCTGGGATGAGGGGGCTCTGTTTTTCCAAAATAGGAGGCTCATCTTCACCACCAAAAACCAAGGCATATCCATGAACATCCAGCATCCACAGCGCTGATTCAGGAATAGACCTGGAGACTTCAGAGGCACAGTGGACTTGAGTTCAAATTCTGGCTGTGATACTTGCTACTAAATGGCCTTGGGCAAATCACTTTATCTTTCTGGGTCTCAGTTTTCTCCCCTGTAAAGTGAGGGGATTGGAATAAAGGACTTCTAAGTTCTCCTCCAGTTTTAAATCTAGGAGCCCATATGGGTCCTGGGTCAGCTTCCTGCTAGAACTCTTCCACCTTTCTCCCATTAACCCCTAGGGCTTGGATAGTCTATTAGAATCCTCAAATTGCAGCCGTACCAAAAAAGGTATCTCCTCTACAACGTACCCCCAAAGTCATCATCCAAGTCTCCTTAGAACCCACTCCCTCGTGAGGCAACCCATTCCTCCTTGGGACAGCTCCCATTGTTAGGAAGTTTCCCTTCACCTTCCCAAGCCTAAATTGGCTTCTTCTCAACTCCTAGCCATCTCTACTGGCTCTGCTCTTTTCAACCAAGCAGAGCAAACAATCTAACCCTTCTTCCATAGGAGAGCCTTTTTAAATACCTGAAGGAATCTGGCAGGCATGCGGCCGGCACTTACTCTTCTGCCTAGCTCCCCTCTAGATTGCTGGGTCTGGAGTCGGAAGACCTGGATTTAAATTCAGCCTCAGACGCTTATTAGCTGTGTAACCCTGGGCAAGTCACTTAACCTCTGGGTGCCTCAGTTTCTTATAAAATGGAAATAATTACAGTACCTACTTCCCAGGGTTGTTGTGAGGATCAAGTGAGATAATATTTGTAAAGTGCTTAGCACAGTACCTGGCACATAATGCTTTCTTTCTCTCTTCTCTTCCTTCACTTCCCTTTCTCCTCCTTCCCTCCCTCCCTCCCTTCCTTCTTTCCTTTCTTCCTCCCTCTCTCCCTTCCTTCCATCCTTTCTTCTTTCCTTCTTCCCTCTCTCTCTCTCCTTTCCTTCCTTCCTCTCTCCCTCCTTCCCTCTCTCTCTCCTTTCCTTCCTTCTTCCCTCTTTCCCTTCCTCCCTCCCTCCCTCTCTCCCTTCCTTCCTTTCTTCTATTCCTTTTCATATCCCCTCCTATGCAAAGAGACTTGGGTTCTTAACTTTTCTACCCAGATATCTTGGTAACAAGTTCACCCTTCTTCAGGTTCTTGAAAGGAAATAGAGCTTATTAAAAAAAACAATAAGCATTTATTAAGCACTTACTAAGTACAGTACAGGAGATAGAAAGAAAAGAAAAAGCATGGTCTCTGCTTTCCAGGAGCTTGACATTCTAATGGGAAATCAAATAAGGAATGCCAGTGAGCCCTATGACACCAGCATTTCACTAGGAAGCAGCCCCACTCTTACTATTTACTGCCATTAGTGTAATTACACACAATTCAATTTGATCAAACAAATACATATTAATTCTATTGTGTCCAGGCACTGTGCCTGCCCTCAAGAAGCTTACTTTCTATTGGAGGGAATGCAGAGAAAGTTAGATGTATACACAAGTAAGGATGTACCAAGTAGATTCAGGGTAATATAAAGTAATTTCAAGAAAGGGAGGGTGCTAATTACTAGGATGACCAGCTAAAGCCTTGGGTAGGCAGTGGTACCCGATAGTGGGCTTTGACAAATGTTGTAAATTGATGGCAAAGCACCTTGGGAGATGTAGTTTTCTTTTTCCCCTTCCCTCTTAGACCAAGGCAAAAATTGAAACTGCTGATTAAGTAACATCAAGAAATGTCCAAGAAAATTGGCCAAAACAGATAAAGGCTGCCCCAAAGGAGCAGCCAGGGACATTGTCCACCAGACAACAGGGATAGCAACCAAGAGAGTAGAATAAAAGCCTACACTGAGTGGACTTTTCTCCATGGACTGTGAAGCCAAGGAGCTGAGAGACATCTTTCTTCTTCCTGTTCATCCCACCCCATGCATCCAGATGGACACTTGGACCTCTTCTTTATGTCTATTTTACTGTTGCAGTCATATTTTTGCTAAGCTCAACTCATTCAGATAAAAAATTCATTCTCCTTTGTCTTGCTTAAATATAACTTTAACCCGTGGCTGAGTGTGTAAAGAAGGCAGTTCTGAGGAGGTTTAATGTCTCCCAGAATATAAGCTAGGACCCCATGCTTAGCTTGGTGGTCAAAGGAATTACCTAGAGAGGTGACTGAGTGGGTATTTATTTCATTTTTACTAACAACTGGATAAATTCCATACTTCCCTTATGACTAAAGGATCCTTTAACTTCCATCATCAATGTAACTGCTGGTGGACAGGGAAAGTACATTCTGGAAGCTATGCCTCTTCTTTGACTTCTTTGCCCAGGAGAAGGGTAGGAAGGGTCTAGAGGAGCCAGCCCTGTAGGCAGGGATAAAAGTGGTCTGAGAGGATTTCAACCACACCCCCCTCCTGATTGGAAGGGAGAGTGAAGAGGACACGGAGATCTCGAGCTCCACAGTGATACATCTTGGTTACAAAAGAAAGAGAAGAGTGTTATTGTAGCATTTTTAAAAGAAATACACAGAAGAAAACAGAAGGAGGTTCAGAAAGAAACAGATTAAAAAGGACAGATTTGAAAGTAACATGTTGATTTGGTAGACTTAGTTCTTCTCAGCAATGCAATGATCTAAGACAATTCTAAAAGACTCATGATGGAAAATGCTATCCACATCCAGAGAAGGAACCATGCAGATCTGAATGCAGATCAAAGTATACTGTTTTCTCTTTTTTTCTTTCTCATGGTTTTTCCCCTTTTGTTCTGATTCTTCTTTCACAACATGACGAAATGTGGAAATATGTTTAATATGATTGTACATGTATAGCCTATATCAGATTCCTTGCCATCTTGGGGAGAGGGCAGGGGAGGGAGGGAGAAAAATATTTAGAACTCAAAATCTTATAAAAGTGAATGGTGAAAACTATCTTCACCTGTAATTGGAAAAAATAAAATACTATTAAGTGACAAGAAGAGTAACATGCTGAATATATAAAAAGTGAGTGTAGGTAATAGAAATTCATAATTTCATGAACAATCCTTTTTTCTGTTCTGTGTAGATGAAAATGTTAATGTTCATGTTTGATGTTTTCTCGTTCAGAATAACAAAATAATTTTTAAGAAATAACAACAATATTAGAAAGAAAGCAGAAAGCTGGGGGAAATTTTTACAGCAAGGATCTCTGATAAAGATCTCTTTCTCAAGTATAGAGAACTGAGTCAAATTTATAAAAATACAAGTCATTCCCCGATTGATAAATGGTCCAAGGACATGAACAGGCAATTTTCAGGGGAAGAAATCAGAGCTTTCACTAGTCATATGAAAAAATTCTCTAAATCACTATTGAGTAGAGAAATGCAAATTAAAACAGCTCTGAGGTACCACCCTACACCTATCAGACTGATCAACATGACAGAAAAGGAAAATGATAAATGTTGGAAGGGATGTGGGAAAACTGAGACACCAATACATTGTTGATGGAGTTGTAAACTGATTCAGCCATTCTGGAGAGCAATTTGGAACTATGCTCAAAGGGCTACAAAATTGTGCATGCCCTTTGACCCAGCAATACCATTACCAGGTCTATATCCCAAAGAGATTTTTTTTAAAAAAAGGGAAAAGAACCTGTTTGTGCAAAAATATTTATAGCAGCTCTTTTTGTGGTAGCAAAGAATTGGAAATTAAGGGGATGCCCATCAACTGGAGAATGGCTAAACAACTTGTGGTATATAATTATAATGGAAATATATATATTTGTGTATAACACACATATATATTCATAGACACACACACATCACTATTGTGCTTGTAAGAAATGATGAGCATGATGATTTCAGAAAAAACTGGTAAGACTTACACAAACTGATGCAAAGTGAAGTGAGCAGAACCAGGAGAACATTGTACACAGACACAGCAATATTATAAGATGAATAATTGTGAATGACTTAACTATTTTTAGCAATACAATGATCCAAGACAATCCCAAAGGGTTATGATATTCACCTCCACAGAAAGAACTGATGGAGTCTGAAGCATACTATCTTTCTTCCTTTCCTTTCCTTTCCTTTCTTTCCCTTCCCCTCCCTTCCCCTCTCCTCCTTTCCCTTCCTTTCCCTTCCCCTCCCTTCCCTTCCCTTCCCTTTTCC